>NC_133532.1:4610466-4813669 GCF_048544455.1 Silene latifolia
GGGACCTTAGCAACGGTCACCTCCTCCTCAGTAATGTTGATCACCTCCACATGATCCTTTTCGACCACTGGGGTCGAAGAGGGAGTTGCCGTTGATACAGCCGCCGACTTGGACGCTGCCTTCTTTGATATTTTCGGCACGCCTCCGAGAACCCGTGCATGGGCCGTCTCCTGATCCAACCCCCTCGTCTGCTTTTCCATGATTTCGTTGGGGGCTAGCCTGCGATCCTTCAACTCAGCCGTAGGACGCCGCTTGACAACCTTCCCGTTGTGACACCCCTCGATAGGGCATCAAAATTAAAGCGGAAAATACGAGATTTTTAAAACCTTTAAAAGCTTAAAGTGCGAAATCCACCATAAGTGATCGAACAAAAATGAAAAGAAAGATAATTAAGTTTTACAATTTAAAACAAGTGCGTTGGGGAAAAGATATCCCACGAATAAACACAAGTCTAACGATAGGTGAGTCTAAGCAACCTATAACTAAGGTCCAAGGGTCAACGTTCTCGCTAGCTCACACGTCTTCCCCATAATCTGCATCACAAACCTGTCATTCATGTAAACATGAACGCCACAGTCAGTGGGGAGTAACTCAGGGTTCTCCCAGCCACCATATGTCGAAATGCACATAAGCAAGAACTTAATTAAACATATCGATCATGCATCATACTTGAATAATATGAACAAGGGAATATAACGATAATCATAACGGTGTAGGCATGTTGCATTCTTAATGAGATAGGCATCGAATCATATGAAGAAGGTAAATAACGGATCAATTAAATAGAAAATACATGGATGGAAACCAATAGCCATTCCTTTGAAAACCTCTTAACAACCATAGCACGGGACGTGGCTACTAATGTCACATTCATACTTATGGCTTACATCTCACCATAAGAACGGATGGGAACATCAATCCCGGCGATCATATCGCAACTAGGGGCTTGCATCTCACCACTAGTATCCGATAGGACCAAGACTCTCACAAACAATCATAGAAGACGTGCACTCTCGTATATAAGAACACACCAATGACCGTAACAAGCAAGACATTTACAAAGGATTGACTCAAAACAAGACAAACCCGTAGACTCCAACCTCCTGGTAGGACGACGATCATAATACGGTCCTAGTCTAAATCTGGCCAGACTCTCGGGATGGACGACACCCGATTCGACATACAATCCCAAATCGTATCCAAGACTCGATCCATGACACCTAGCCGTGCCCCAAGGTCGAGTAACCCCAAATCGGAACCATGGTACCTATCCGTACCCCAAGGTCCGAAGAGGCGGAAGGAAGATAGCCCAACTCGGAAACAATGGCACATAATCGTGACCCAATGTCCGAGGGCAAATAAATAAGGAATGTCGAGTAGTCACACAATGTAAACCGTCACACTCCGGTCACAAATACGAGTAACAATGATTGCACAAACATAACGTAAACAATTCATGTGAAGCATGTATGAACATAAGAGTATAATGATTACCAGGTGCTCTCTGCCGGCGTGGGCACCTGCTGCCTGCGCCCACCGGCAGAGGATTCATGCTAGGTGAAACAAGGCCAAAAATAGAAGTAGGTGTATTCTCTGCCGGTCCACCGGCTTCGCCGCCCACCGTAGGGATACAAGCCAAGGTAAAACAAAGCGAAAAAAGGCCGAAAGTGTATTCTCTGCCGGTCCACCGGCTGCCGGCCCACCGGCAGGGAATACAAGTCAAGGTAAACAAGGTCAACATATGCTCAATGTGTATTCTCTGCCGGCTGACCGGCTGCCGGCCCACCGGCAGGGGATACACCCTATAGCCAAACAAGCCAACTTTGCACATTATGTATTCTCTGTAGGTTGGCCATTGGCTGCCCACCGCAGGAGTACACCCTATAATAAAAGACATCAAACTCGCATATACTCGCTGCCGGTTGGGTAGGCCGGCTGCCGGCCCACCGGCAGGGGATCACTGTACACGAAAAACCCAATAAATCACCATTCAAAGTTCTTCAATTTCAATCATCTTTCATTTAATCATTTCATACTTCTCTAATATGATGAATACTCATAAAATTTGGCCTGTTAGGATAATTTAATCATATGACTTCAATTTATGAACCTCAAAATAAGATAGCATGTCACTCAAACATATGAAAATGTTCATAAACCACTTCATACAACACAACAATGGAATGAAACATGAAAGTTACCAACTTTAACATTTGTATGCATCCAACCACACATAAAACACACAAATTTGACATGTAAGTCGAGTAACCCATCACCGTTACCTTTTTGCTCTTAATCTCTAATGTAATCGTCTCACAAGCAAGAATCCACTTCCGGGCCAACTAACCTTTCTCCTAAACATAAGAAAACACAAAATAAGACTAAAAATCGAAACTAGAAAAAAGGGTACCATGAGAAATTGGCTCGACAGCCCCATTAATGGAGGAAAGTCGGATCTTTTCTTACCTAGAAAGAAGGAGGGCGATGAGAGGAAGAGATAGACGCGAAAATCACTTAATTTGGATAAGAATTGAAGCGAGTTATGGTGTTTTGAAGATTTGAAAGGTAGATGTATAAAAATGGTGTTTGTTGTTGAGGAGAATTTCGAGGAAAAATAATGAGGGAGATGAAGTTGTGAGGTATTATGTGAGGGTTTTATGAAAAGAAAAGAGAAGGAGAAAAGGCCCATAAGTTATAAAAAGCCCAACAACTCAAATTGAGTCGGTTTCCACTAGAGTTTTCGTCTCAAGTCTACTATAACTCAAGACGGAGAATATTATTATTATTATTATTATTATTACTATTATTATCCGCCCAAAATATTTATTTTATATAACTTAAGAATTAAAATATAATATTTATAAAAATCATAAATAATAATAAAATTAATTAAATTAAATAATCTAAAATATAAATAAGACAATGGAACGGTTAATTAGATTATATTTGCCAAAATGGAAAATTCGCGGGTGTTACAATCACCCCAACTTTTAAAAAGTTTCGTCCTCGAAACTTGAAAGTAGAAAGGAAAAGTAATATAAAAATAAAACCGAAATTTTGGAAATCGGTAAACAAAACATTAAAAGGTTACTTATCGTAAGAATCGAAATCCTTTCAAAAATCCCAAATAAAATTTTCCGACATAACCAAATTCTCATCAAAGGAACGAAAATGCTCTCGTTGCGCATTCAAGAACATCACATTCCAAATCGAAGATATGGTCAAAAGCAAATCATTTGTATAAATCGAAAATCAAAATACTTTCAAAAACATTAATAAAGAATTTTCAAAAGTATAAGTCTCATTCATGGAACGAAATTGCTCTTGTCGTGCACACAAGAACGCTAACTTTCCAAGTCTAAGACAAATTTAAAACAAAAATCATTCGCCGACAAGCGCAGAACAAGTTATTAAACGTTTCAAATAACGAGTTCTAACATCCGATCAACGTCAAAATCAAAAGAGAAGGCAATTCACTCAAATTTTCTTTTGCAAAGATCAAAATAGAAGTAGAGGTTTCATTTCTAAATTCAAAAGGAAGTCAAATTCTTGAAAATATAATATTAAACTTTTGACAACGAAATCATAAGTAGATCAAAGCTAGTTAGAAATTGAGCAAAGTTAAAAGTAACTCGGGTTTAGCAATTAAAAATCAATAAAAAGGAGTTATACTCGTAGGACAAAAGGATAACTAAATCAAATTTTCATTTTTGAACTCTTAAAATAGGTAGGGTTTAGTAAAAGTAACATAAACTTTTTTAACCAAAAATGGTAGTTTGAAATGTTTAGAAATTTTATGAATTGAAAAGTAACTTAGATATCATGAAAACAAGATACGCTAAGAGGGTTCAAACTTAACCAACAAAAGAGATATGACGAACTTCCTAGGAGAAGAGTTGAAATCGAATCTACAAGGATATCAAAGATTGAATTTCATAGGTTAACATCAAATTCTAAAGGAGGAGCAAGCATAAACGAGGAAGAGAGGTATGAACGGAAACACTTATGGTCAAAGAGGACGGGAAATTAGGCAACAAGGAAACACTAGATACTTAAATCTCGAACAACAAAGTCATCCCGAATGGTTAGAAAACTTCCTAACCACAAAACTCATAACCACATAACTCCCAAGCATTTCCTCAAAATACCCACACTTTACTCTTATGCTACCCCGTGGGTCAAGTAACTCCACCACAATTGTGATTCCATAACTCTCAAATATAAATCATCTATAAACGATTTCCACGAAAGATCAAAACTACTAAAACAGTTACACACCTAACCAACTATCGACCACTAGGAGTTCTCACTATAGTAAAATCCTCAATCAAAGGTCAAAATCTTAAGGTCTTCATACTTTCTAACACTCCAAACCAAAATCTTATTCACACCCGAGTCCACAAGCATAGATGATCGCATTCCCCAAATCATAAAGACCACCAACCAAAAGTAAATAGGTTTGTCATACAATTTTTCCTACCCAACTCAACTCAAGTTCCACTTATCCAATTTTGACGAAATCAAGGTTCACAAAGAATCCTCAAAGAGCATCTCACTCACTCTACAACATAGCCAACAATGCCATCACTCCACTAAAGAGACAAAGAGTAATAACTAGGTCAAGAAATGATAGGAAATTTCAAGGGGATACATGAACATGACGAGGTGTGAGATTAAAGGAGTCAATAGTAAAGGTAACTAGTTAACACCAGTAAGAGACATTAGAATTAGAGAGGTATTCAAGTCAAGGAAACGACAAGTAACTTTTATGCTTAAGAATTAAATCTAATCAAGGTATAAGCGGAGGGAAGGAAGATGATTAAAGGTACGAAGGGGGATTTTAAGGCTTAAACCATACGCTTTCTAAGACTTAAGGTTCTCTCTAACAAGGTCACGCCTATTAGGATATTGTACCATCATAACAAAACGACCAAATTCCAAAACATGGGTTAAGACAATTCATCTCATTCCTTATATGCAAGTCTCTCTTCAAGGATTACACCTCTATGGCTGATCAAGGTAAAAATAAACGCTCGCTTAAGGGTTGATACATTGGTTAGACTCATTGTTCACCTATCCTATCACGTATTAGGGTTTCCCTAAGGTAAATCTACCACTCAAGCATAACAACATCTCTTTATCTCAAGTATTCGTCACAACCTCAATGTTTTAAAAACCAAAGAATGAATTAGCAAGGGCTTCTCAACAAAATCCTCAAGGGTCAACTAATATCAAACCACATCACCATTCTATACGGGATCATTAACATCAAAAATGGGTTTTCTTCCAAATCCATATCCTAAACTTATCTCATGTTTACTCCTAAGGTAACGACGCTCAACCTACTAAGCTTTCAAATCCCAAACATAAACAGCAAATCCAAGTTCTATAACTTTAATCACATAGGCAACTCATTCCTAACATAAAGAATCCGCCAATCAATTATACTCACTTGGTCAAGGCACTAGGTATAAGAATCACTAAGTATTTATCATCACATTACCTAAGTCTTTCTAACATCACGACCTCTCAAAACCGGGGTTAAGGGTCAAACACAAACAAACTCCACAAAAGCCAACTTATCCGACCGAAGTTAACATTCCATAAGACAAAGATGAAGGTGTCCATGAGGTGTATTATAAGAAGAAAAGGTACAAAGACAACTCTCAAGATATATGAGAAGAGTTACGATAGGTATAGAGCACAAAGACAAGGGAATATGACAAGGCATTCTAAGAGAGGAAGGAATCTCAGAGAAGGTAGAGACATTCTTCAAGAGAAAGAGATCTATATGCAAGATGTTATGGAAGGAGAAACAAAAACGAAAGATAGGTCGGGTGAGTAATAACTAGCTTCCAAGGTAAAGCAAAAGAAAGAGTACTATCAAAAGGGCGTTAAGGGAGGATAAGCAAGGAACAAAGGACAAGTTAGGAGGGTACAAGAGTAGCTTCCAAGGAAAAGAGAAAATAAAGTTTAGAGGAGGAAATAAGCATCAAGAAATGAAAGAACAAGGCAAGGTACACACGAATGAGGAATATCTTC
Source organism: Silene latifolia (assembly GCF_048544455.1). Classification (NCBI taxonomy): domain Eukaryota; kingdom Viridiplantae; phylum Streptophyta; class Magnoliopsida; order Caryophyllales; family Caryophyllaceae; genus Silene; species Silene latifolia. The sequence goes on from NC_133532.1 coordinate 4,616,509, forward strand.
AAGGAAGAAGAAGCATTCTTCAAAAGTCGAACAATTCTTCAATTCTCGGCAAAAGGCATCAAGTCTTGATCTTCACGTAGGAAAGCTCACGGTCGTTGATCCAAGGGCACAAAAATCATTAAAGGACACTCAACAAACATGTTAGAACCTAACAAGGAGCAAACACACTACAGACTACTAACTTAGGTCCTTAAGTCTACCCATCTCTTATTCATTATTCAAGGTCAAGTTCAATTTAAATTCGGGGTACACGTGTGTGCGTCGGGAGCAACATATGCTCTGATACCAACTGTGACACCCCTCGATAGGGCATCAAAATTAAAGCGGAAAATACGAGATTTTTAAAACCTTTAAAAGCTTAAAGTGCGAAATCCACCATAAGTGATCGAACAAAAATGAAAAGAAAGATAATTAAGTTTTACAATTTAAAACAAGTGCGTTGGGGAAAAGATATCCCACGAATAAACACAAGTCTAACGATAGGTGAGTCTAAGCAACCTATAACTAAGGTCCAAGGGTCAACGTTCTCGCTAGCTCACACGTCTTCCCCATAATCTGCATCACAAACCCGTCATTCATGTAAACATGAACGCCACGGTCGGTGGGGAGTAACTCGGGTTCTCCCGGCCACCATATGTCGAAATGCACATAAGCAAGAACTTAATTAAACATATCGATCATGCATCATACTTGAATAATATGAACAAGGGAATATAACGATAATCATAACGGTGTAGGCATGTTGCATTCTTAATGAGATAGGCATCGAATCATATGAAGAAGGTAAATAACGGATCAATTAAATAGAAAATACATGGATGGAAACCAATAGCCATTCCTTTGAAAACCTCTTAACAACCATAGCACGGGACGTGGCTACTAATGTCACATTCATACTTATGGCTTACATCTCACCATAAGAACGGATGGGAACATCAATCCCGGCGATCATATCGCAACTAGGGCTTGCATCTCACCACTAGTATCCGATAGGACCAAGACTCTCACAAACAATCATAGAAGACGTGCACTCGCGTATATAAGAACACACCAATGACCGTAACAAGCAAGACATTTACAAAGGATTGACTCAAAACAAGACAAACCCGTAGACTCCAACCTCCTGGTAGGACGACGATCATAATACGGTCCTAGTCTAAATCGGCGGACTCTCGGGATGGACGACACCCGATTCGACATACAATCCCAAATCGTATCCAAGACTCGATCCATGACACCTAGCCGTGCCCCAAGGTCGAGTAACCCCAAATCGGAACCATGGTACCTATCCGTACCCCAAGGTCCGAAGAGGCGGAAGGAAGATAGCCCAACTCGGAAACAATGGCACGTAATCGTGACCCAATGTCCGAGGGCAAATAAATAAGGAATGTCGAGTAGTCACACAATGTAAACCGTCACACTCCGGTCACAAATACGAGTAACAATGATTGCACAAACATAACGTAAACAATTCATGTGAAGCATGTATGAACATAAGAGTATAATGATTACCAGGTGCTCTCTGCCGGCGTGGGCACTGCTGCCGCCCACCGGCAGAGGATTCATGCTAGGTGAAACAAGGCCAAAAATAGAAGTAGGTGTATTCTCTGCGGTCCACCATTGCCGCCCCACCGGCAGGGATACAAGCCAAGGTAAAACAAAGCCGAAAAAAAAGGTGAAAGTGTATTCTCTGCCGGTCCACCGGCCGCCGCCGGCCCCACCGCAGAGAATACAGTCAAGGTAAACAAGGTCAACATATGCTCAATGTGTATTCTCTGCCGGCTGACCGGCTGCCGGCCCACCGGCAGGGGATACACCCTATAGCCAAACAAGCCAACTTTGCACATTATGTATTCTCTGCCGGTTGACCATTTCACGCCCACCACCCCAGGCAGGAGTACACCCTATAATAAAAGACATCAAACTCGCATATACTCATTGCTTAGGTTGGGTAGGCGGCTTACGCCCACCCCAGGGGATCACCGTACACGAAAAACCCAATAAATCACCATTCAAAGTTCTTCAATTTCAATCATCTTTCATTTAATCATTTCATACTTCTCTAATATGATGAATACTCATAAAATTTGGCCTGTTAGGATAATTTAATCATATGACTTCAATTTATGAACCTCAAAATAAGATAGCATGTCACTCAAACATATGAAAATGTTCATAAACCACTTCATACAACACAACAATGGAATGAAACATGAAAGTTACCAACTTTAACATTTGTATGCATCCAACCACACATAAAACACACAAATTTGACATGTAAGTCGAGTAACCCATCACCGTTACCTTTTTGCTCTTAATCTCTAATGTAATCGTCTCACAAGCAAGAATCCACTTCCGGGCCAACTAACCTTTCTCCTAAACATAAGAAAACACAAAATAAGACTAAAAATCGAAACTAGAAAAAAGGGTACCATGAGAAATTGGCTCGACAGCCCCATTAATGGAGGAAAGTCGGATCTTTTCTTACCTAGAAAGAAGGAGGGCGATGAGAGGAAGAGATAGACGCGAAAATCACTTAATTTGGATAAGAATTGAGCAAGTTATGGTGTTTTGAAGATTTGAAAGGTAGATGTATAAAAATGGTGTTTGTTGTTGAGGAGAATTTCAGAAAAATAATGAGGGAGATGAAGTTGTGAGGTATTATGTGAGGGTTTTATGAAAAGAAAAGAGAAGGAGAAAAGGCCCATAAGTTATAAAAAGCCCAACAACTCAAATTGAGTCGGTTTCCACTAGAGTTTTCGTCTCAAGTCTACTATAACTCAAGACGGAGAATATTATTATTATTATTATTATTATTACTATTATTATCCGCCCAAAATATTTATTTTATATAACTTAAGAATTAAAATATAATATTTATAAAAATCATAAATAATAATAAAATTAATTAAATTAAATAATCTAAAATATAAATAAGACAATGGAACGGTTAATTAGATTATATTTGCCAAAATGGAAAATTCGCGGGTGTTACACCCGTCCTTGTCAAGCCCTAGCCTCTTCAAGTCCTTCTCAGACAGATCCCGCCCAAACCGATCTGCAAGAAATCAAACAAGAGTTACATAAAGGAAGTAAAACAAGGCTCTGAAAAAGGAACATAACAAGCAAAGGTGGGCCTCACACCGACCCCACTCACCTTGATTGAGGGCCGGTATGAGGCCGACGCGGCAGAGCAGCTCATCCTGGAGAATAATCGAGTCGGGGGACCATCCCTCCTCAAAGATCAAAGCAGCCGCATCGCCCGCTTCTCATCCCACGAAAGGGGACAAACGAAGCGTCCATCTTAACCTTGCTACCCCGGGAGATGTGTTTCTCATACTCTTCCCGGGTCTCACACCGTAAGTAAACGGGGCTCTGGAAAGACCGAGGCAATGGGTAGTCCTCCGGCACTTGGACGTACACCCATCGCCCTTGCCAGTCTTTGCAAGAAGTAAGTTTGTTCACAGAGACGAGCAGCTCTCGCTCCGTCTGTACGCTGTACCACCCCACTTTGCCGGATTTTGACGGCCGAAGACTATGGAGGCGGCGAAACAAGTTAACCGATGGGACCTCCCCCCTAAAGAGACAGATCCATACAAAGCTGACTATCGTCCTCATAGCCAACGGATGCAGTTGGGCCACGGCAACGTTCATAGCTTTGATGATGGCCATGACGTGTTCATTCAAAGGAAACCGGAGCCCATACTCCAGATGCCTAATATGCACGCCGATATGACCCGGGGGAGGACAGCAGACCGCCTGACCCTCCTCAGGGATAACAATTTTATACCCCTCACCGAAGGAGAAATGACCTCCGAAAAGAGTCTCTCCGGAGCTGCTTGCGAATTTATTTGTAAATGCACGGTCGCCGAGGCGATCGTGCAGCCTCACCATGATCCGGATAGTCGTCCTTCCACCATCAACGGGAGCCCTCTCATCATCACCATTAACAACATCATCCTCATCCTCATCCTCCAACTCCTCCTGGAGGGGCAGATCAACTACGGGAGGAGGAGACCTAGGGCCCCCTAACCTTAACGGAATAGCCTCTAGTATCCCCTCCTCGTCAAAATACGACGGGGAACCCCCCGGCGCAGAAGTACTAGTCCCGGCATCAACAGAAGACATGTTCACAGCAATTACTAACGAAATAAGAGGTGAGAATTTGTTTGATTACCTTGAAGAAATACACTCGCCGGATCAAAAACTCTGAAGATTAGAAGAAATGGAAACCCTTGAAAGTTTAGAGAGATGAAGATCTTGGAGGAAAAATTTGAGAAAATGAATTTGGTGGCCAAAATCACGAAATAACTGCCCTATTTATAGGGAAAAGCCCACAAAGAAGGACCAATCAGGGCATTTGACCCATGAAGCGTCAACCAATCAAAAGAACGACACGTGTCGGACATGCAACCACGGAATGTCAATCGTTGCAACGATTAAATGTCAATCAATGCTACAGTGACCAAGCGTATTCAACACGCCCATTCACATCTCTTCGCCTGTTCATCTCCCTCAACAAATTCCTAGGTATCCGCTGCTCTCCGCCGCCACATGATCGACAAGCCGGGAAGCACGGCCGGGGCAATCAAAAATAACCGGCACTCTCAGCCCTGGTCTCGGCCAGCGTCACATTCTTTCCCACATCGGATACCCTTTACGCATCCATGTGGAGGGGGGATATGGTACGGCCTAACAAGAACCACGCCGGTGCATCGGAAGAAGCCGATACCAGAAATTTTGCAAAATACTTACGCAAAATATACGCTCAACATACATCGGAGCCCATACCACGGCATAGACTACGCTGGGGGCAAATTGATGGGGCATATTCTGCACCGCTGACCAAGTCAACATATTGAGCAAGGTCAAGGGTATCCATAGCAAAGTCAACGACTCAGACAGATCTAGCCAAGCCGAGCCCCGTCGGACTGTCACCGAGTCTCGGCCGACAACCCGCGGTCGGGGCATATATCCGCGTACTCATATCCAAGACCCTCGGCGAGCCTGCCACAGGTCCATCGGCCGAGGGTACAACGGTCTTTCCACCTGATAGCCACTTGGCCACTTGGCCACTACGTGACAAAAGGTGAAAGCCTATAAATACTCCTCAACCTTCATTGAGGAAAGGATCCACAAATTAACCTAATAACCACTATTCATCTGGTAATATCTTCCTTATCTCTCTACAATACACTCTTAGCCAAGTTACAACAACTTCTCTCTAAGTTTACTGACTTGAGCGTCGGAGTGAGTACGCTCGGCCAAAGCCGAGCCCTCAGTTTGTTCATTGTTTCAGGAGACCGCAAGGAGGATTCAAGCAAGGACATCATTCTACTAGCTACGAGTGGTAATAAATATCTGCTCTGAAATTACACCCGGAACAAGGATATTTATGAAGAAGACATTTAGATTAAGTTATATTTCATATTCCTATTATACCCTTCCCCCCTCTTTATAACATTCACTCTTCCTTACACATTAAACTCTTCAACTCCATTAATCCTTCTTCAATTTCTCATTTGTTTTTCCCTAATTCTTATTTCATCAATTAGAGCTATTCGTTCAATCTTTCACTTTGAATCTGTTATCAGGTAACATTTTCTTTCAATTCATTCATTCTCTCCCATTCTACTCCATTAATTCCGGTTAAATCCTTCCTTTGTTTTCAAATTAGGGGTTTACAAAATCTGGGTTTTTGTTATTTGAATCATGCAACAATGTTTAGGGCTTTTTATGCTGGGTCCATCTACAGGCTGTTAAGTGTGGATATTGGTTTTCGGTAGCCTTATTGAAGTCATGTTCAGAAGAGAACTCTGGGAGAAGGTTCATTAAGTGCAAGTTTTTAAACCCGAATTCAACTTTTGAATGTGGATATTTTAGATGGTATGATGAAGAACAAATAAGTGGCAAATAAATACAATAAATCAGTTGATGTTGGAGAAGAAGGTACTACATTGTGATTTGATGATGATTAAGTGGCAAAGAAACCCTGCCTCCTAAACCATATAAAGACACTCAAATCCCGACTCACCACCTTTTTGGCTGATAGAGTGATGAAGTTGAAAATTTAAAGAGTGATGAAAGTGAATTCGATAGAGAAGAGTGATAAAGTTGGAAAGTCATATGTCTGGGTAAGAAAGGAAGGGAGAAAAGTTAAAGAAGAAGAAGAAAGGTTGAAGAAGGGGTAGTCTTTTCAAGTCAAAATTTGGGCTTCGGTGTTAATTGGTACTGACTTTTAACCGAACCAATGAATATGGTAACAATTTTTAAACTTTTTTTACCTTGGTAGCAGTTCTCAAAAAGTGGTTTACTTGTGGTAGCAGTTATAAAAAAACCCTACTTTAAAATATCACAAAAATACCGTAAAATTGTTATAATTACATCATTTTTCTTTTGCGACATTACTTTTCCCCTCTTAAAAGATTACAATTTTCACCCAAATACTAAGTTCTTTTCTCATACAAGTCTTTTTGATTATTCAATAATTAGGTTCTAGCCAAGCATGAGATTGGTAAGAAGGGTGGTCTTTAGATCTTCAAACATGTGGATATTTATACTCTTGAGCCTCCTTTTTAGGTCACAAACAAATATGCTTTCGGAAGTAGGAAAAAAGGAAAACACATCGTAATGATCAGAGGAAAACCGCGGGCTCCGGTGTGGGCCGCAGGCTCCGGTTTTAGCCTATACCACAATCTCGCGAAAGCCATATCTCCCTCGTTTCTTGGTCAAATAAAGCACGCGACCTACCGTTGGAAAGCTAAGATCACAAGCTTTAACCTCCACTTGGTCTTGTGTCGATACGAGGTCTGTAACTCGAGATATACTCGTTTGAAGTTGACCCTTCTGAAACCGAGTTTTCAATTCTTCATTTTGGCTTTTGTTTGTCTATGACAAGGTATCAAATCTTCCATTAACTTACTTTTCTTGACGTTGAACTTATTCCCTTGGCTTATCTTTTGCTCTCCTTCTTCACCTTGGTTGACCGTGAGTCGGGTTTGACTTGTGAGTCGGCTTGTACAAAATGATCCATTAATCTCAACTTACTAATGTGAAGTATTTGAATTACCTTGAGATGTAAATACAACAAGTTCAAATGATCCAAATTACAACCAAAGTGGATTCACCGGAAAATACAACGATTAACACTCAAAATCGGCTTTATAACAAGTTTAGTGTGTGTTTGGCCTAGTTTGTAAAATGGTTTTTGGACTCAAAAACACTTTTTGGCCAAACACATCGTTTTCCAAAAGTTAAACAAAAATTCTTAAAAGCTAAAAATCTATTTTTTTTGCCTATAGAAATAGAAGCAACTATTTGTTGTTTCTGCTTTTTTTTTTAAAAAAAAAAACACTTTTGAAAAATTAAGTTTTAAAAACAAAAACTCATTTTTGATAATGAAAGCCAAACATGTTCTTATTCAATTAAAAGTACCTAATTAGACCGACACTATTTAGGTGCTGTTTGGCCAAGATTTACAAGTGCTTTTACAACTTAAAAAATAGAAACTAGGTCAAACACTATAAATTAGACGCGTGTAAAACTATTTTTAAAAAGTTAAAACTTATAAAAAAGCCACTAAAAGCAGAAGTAGCAAATATCTACTCACAAATATTACTATACAACCAGTTGTATAATAAACATTGTACAACCCTATACATTAATCCGAGTTTATGTGCAATTTTATTGAGTTTTGTAAGAGTATTTTTTTTATGTTTAAGTGTGTGAGTTCAAAATTTTTAAAGCATATTTCAGATTCTTTTAAATAAAACTCGAAAACTTTAGTACACATTTCAGAATTCTACACCATACAACCGTATACAATCTGTTGGTTGTATAATCTATCAATTGATATCTACTTCTACTTCTACTTCTCACAATCCCTACTAGATAGGCAATTGTTTTGGTTTTTTTTTTTATTGTTTGTACTCTATAATTATAATATTTTTCACTCTATTATTTTCTATTTTTTGTTAATCGGTTGCTTTTAATTGTAAGTTCTTTAAGTCATGTAGGCATTGATTATTGCTATGTACTCCGTATATTGCTTATGATTTATCTTATGGTATTTTTTAAATATAAGCTCAATGTTAATTATATAAAAAGGAAAAATAATTGACGGTTTGAGATGAAAAGAGTATGAGACGATTCTTTTAACAATGTATAAGACCGTCTTTCAGTGTGAGTCGATCCTTTATATGTAAAAATTGAATGTTTGACTTATAAAAGAAATATCTCATAGTATATAAGACTATAAGACGTTTTATTTTATAATTATTTTTTCTTTGGCTAAGTATGTAGTAATTGTTCCGTAGTTCAAGTACCCACCAATATAAATGCTTAATGCTTTTGTTTATAGTTTTGATTAATTGATTATATTTGTAGGTGAGTTTCATCATCTTGCAACATAATAAGTTGATATTGCAACTTTCTAATCGAGGATATAACATCGGCTATGAATATCATGATTATGAGTATTACACAGTATAAAATTGCGCTTGTAACTATTACATTACATAATTTTTATTAGAAAAAGTGCGCTTAAAGGTGAAAAGTTTAACAAGTGTGACACAGACCCAAATTATATAGTAAACAAAAAAATCAAAAAAGTTGAATAAAAGTAATTGGGCCAAACACATCAAATTTGAAAAAACTATTTTTATAAAAGTTAGGCCAAACAATCACAACTTTTTCAAAAAATAGTTTGTGGAAAAACTCATTTTAAAAAATAAAAACTCTTTTAAGTAAACTTGGCCAAACAACACCTTAATTCTATCACTCCTATATCAAAACCTGGAATTACAAGTTCCATCTTCTCACCACAAGATCACAACCAAGGTAATTTCAATTATATCTCATTTTTTTTTTTCTTTTTGGAAATTTAGTTTTGTGTTATTCTACAACTGGGTATAGTATGTGATTGTGAAATTCATGATTTGGGTAGTTCAGCATTTGATTTTGTATTAATGATTTCAATTGTTTGAGACTTCATTCGCTTAAATGATGCTTTGGGTAGTTCAGCATCTGATTGTATATTGGTAATAATATGTGATATTATTCTTTTGGTTTGAGTTTATGAATTATTCCCTCAGTCCCGGTCATTTGTTAATCTTTGATTGATTAAGATATAAAAAGAAAACAAATGGTTGGGTCGGAGGGAGTATGTGACATGCTACTTGAAGCCTGAAATTAATTCAGTGATTAGGTATTTTGTTACTCCTAATTCCTATAGTAAATGCTGGAATCCGTTCATCATCAGGCTTTTTGGCAAGTAAGTTAGGGAAGGATTCGAGATCCTTTGTCTAATTTTCGTGTTCTAGTAGACAAGATTCATTCGTATAATAACTGCTTCTTGTTGGGACTTGGTAATGGGTATCAAACCCTTGCCTCGTAAATCTGTATAAATCAATGTACATTTGTACGGAGTACATTACTAGCTTGGTTATGTGTTAATTGAGCCTTCATTGCATTTCAGGTAGAGTTTTGTAAAGACCACGACACGACCTATGAGAAACGTAGTAAACATGTACAAGGCCCGGTAAGTGAGTATTGTTTGGATAGGATCAGTAGTTTACCTGATGAACTGCTTGGTCACTTGCTTTCGTTTCTACCAACAAGGTTTGCTGTTAGCACAAGCATTCTATCAACAAGATGGCTGTACCTTTTTACTTTGGCGACTTGTCTTTCTTTTAGGGTCCGTTTGGATACAATTTTAGGAGGGAAGGGAAGGGGAGGGGGAGTGAGGGGAGGTGAAGGGAGGGGAGAGAAGGGGAGGGCAAATGGGATGTGGATGTTTGGATAACAAAAATTATGAAGGGAAATGGAAGGGGAGGAAGGAGGGAGATGAAGAATGGATGGAGGATTGAAGGATGCTAGTGATATAATTAGAGTTCAAATAATGTTTTCTTTCCAAATCTTGCCACCATCGGAAAGATTATAGTTTGTTCTATAGGAGAGAAAATAAGTCCTCTCATTTCTCTCCCCCTCCATTTCCTTTCTCCCATATTTTTTATCCAAACAAAGTAAATTAAATCCCTCCCTTTCCCTCCCCTCCCCTTCTCTCCAATTCCTTCAATCCAAACGGACCCTTAAAGATGCAGATATTGATATAGAACAACATGACAGAACAGAACTTACAGAAGTAGCTCCAAGGTCTAAGGAGCTTGTTGATAAAGTTCTGGAATTGCACCAGGTCTCACCCATCAATAAATTTAGTTTACTCTGTCAAAGCACCTATGATAATTCAGATTTGAATCGATGGGTTAGTCATGCGTTAAAAAAGGGTGTTCAAGGGCTTCATTACGAGCTTGATATTTGGATCGATTGTGTTCCTGATATCTTCTTCAGGTGTGAAACACGAGTGATTTTGAAAATGGGAAGTTGTGGGTACAATAAAATTGAATCAGCCTATCTGCCTAAACTGAAGAGTCTTCATCTGAATCGCATCACGTTCGTTGATTTTAGTTCTATGGAAAAATTGTTTTCTAGTCGCGAATTGCTTCAGAAGTTGACTCTTGAATATTGCTGGTTTGACACTGACGGTCATCCTACTCATCGTACTGGAATACTCAAAGTGTTAACAATAAGACATTGCAATATTTTGGAGTGTACAATTGAGATTGACGCCCTAATTTGGCATATTTGAAGTACAGTTCAAATGAGGGCGTGAAAATAGTTCCCGTCGTGAAAAAACTCGTGCAATGCACATGATGATATTGGATATCAATGAAGATCCACCCAAGTACGACTGCGAGCTTCTAAATGCCGCTGCCTATAAAGCCGCTGAATTACGCTTTAAAATGCACACAATATAGGTATGTATGTTTGTATCCCTTTATATTTCGTATTTATTGGGACATTATCCAGTGTCTCCAGGGATCTCGTAAGGGGTGGTAGAAGGGTTGTTAGAACGTTACCCTTGTGTCAACAACACATAGAAAGAATATCTACGGATGATCCAGAAATTGCATCCAGAATTACGTGCAGTGACTGTTGCTTCATGATTAAAAGAAGTTCAACTACTTAAGTTAAATGACCCATTTTATTTTATTCTATCATAATTCACCCCTATTTGTCGAAGCCCCTGAGCTACTGAGGTATCGTTGTTGCCTTTATTGTATAATGATATAATCTGAAGCCAAAGAATAGTGAGTCTTTAATTTTAGCGGATATGGTTTCATCGTTTATAATATTTTAATATTGTTCATTGTACAGCTTTTTTTTCTCAACTTAATGAAGACGAGCATAAGCATGATTTCCCTAGCTTGTTAAGTGTACAAGTTGATAAGTGTCCTTATAATGCGTGGGAATATGTGACAAGCTTGATGGACAAATCTCCTCAACTTGAAACTATCGTCTTTGAATCGGTTAGCAATCTTTAGCATCACCTAATATTAGCTTTGTCTTTTCATAACCAACTCAAGTTCTTGTGAGAGATCACATTACACAAGAGCGTGTATACTACTGTTTTTTTCAGTTTTCTCACTTCAGGAATTTGTTTTCCAGTGCTTTCTTGGCTGGGATTGTTGTGCATAATACTACTATCCGGATGATCGCCATCACTTGTTACTCTCAGTCACCAAATATACCTCTGGTCCCTTTTTCATGTCATGTCCAAGTGATTGAAGTGCACAATTTTTGTGGGCGTGATCCGGTGTCAATGTCACTTATGGAGCATCATTTTACAAATGCGAGTCTCTTAAAGAGGTTCTTCGTCCATATGGATGGCGGTTATGGTCATGATTTGGAGAGGGATCTGGAGCTCAGTAAGTACTTGTTGATGCTTCCACGGGCTTCAAAAGACTGGCATGTAGAATCTAAATTTCGTACCGGGAACACCAGCTTAATTATTGTTCCAGATCGAGGATAGAATTTGACCTTTCATACCGACAAATTTGGAGGGAAAGGGAGGGTATAATTTCCCTTGGTCGGAGGATGTAGAAGGGAGCGAAATGGAAGGATTTATATATCTCACTTGATCAAAATAGGAAGGATGTAGAAACAGAACTGTATTCCTATTTCCTCTTATCTTGAAATATTTGGACATCCATAAATCCACACAATGACCAGTTTATCTATCCTCTCGTATCTATTAACGTTGAATCTTTTGCTTACTTTAACCTCTTTTCTTCTTTTTCTTCTTTGGTGATTAGAGTTCACCGTGTATAAAAAGTGGTGGAGAAGAATCCATTATCTATTCTTCCTTCTACCAAGTATGATCCCGGGAGTTATTTCTAATGAATGATGTGTGAGCTGTGAGGGTGTTACGGTAATTTATGTAAAGTGGATCATTTGTGAAGTTCCGGGTGGGGATTTGATCTACTTCTGAAAGGTCTAGATTGGAAAATTGGAAAACCCTCCGTCTTTAGTTATCTGGAATAATAAATAGGTAAATGGTGGTGTTCCGATCGTGAAAATTTGGATTGACTGTTCTTCCGATCTTTCGTTCTTCTCATGGGGTACACAGTCGGTGTCGTCTCTTTTCATTATCGCTGCTTGTGCACCGAGTATGTGCTCCGGACAAAAGCATCATCTGGGAGGTATAATGCAAAAAGCAGCTTAATGGAAGCTCTTACGCTGCTTTTTATAGAAAATTGAAGGGACAATAACAAGAGGAGAATTCTCAGGAAAGTCTCTCTTTCATTGGGAAAAAATTGTGGAAGTTTTCGGGTCCCCTTGTTTGATAAATTCTCATCTGGGGAAAGGTATTGATCTTGTGCTCGATTGCTTTTTCTGTGTTTGCGAGTTCACCCGTAGTCTTTGGGCTGGTTGTGTACTTGTGTTCTTGGCGTTAATAGCAAGACTGGAATTAATTGTAGTATTAAAACATAGATCATTAATCGGAGACGCTGCCTTAGTGAACCGAAGGATGATAACATGACTATTTTTTCGGTTCTTACACATGTTATCTTGGATTTGGTTGCTTCGAAATGGAACATTGTTTAGAGGAGATAGTATTCATGGTGGAATTGCGGAAAGAACTAATGCTAGTTTCTATGTAAGGGCATAACTAATACTCAAAGATTCAAAGGTAAACAAATGATTGTGGCGGATATAGTATATTATGGGCGTGTCGAAAGTTTCTGTCTGAGGTAGTTATGAGTTGCCCTGCATTGTGTTGGATGACACTAGTTTAATGCGGAGTATTCTGTCAATTAGTTTAAGATCAATGGTGATCCTTCCTTGAGTCAAGAAGCGTTCGCGATAGCCGTTGCTGCTATTCTGTATGAGGGAATAGGATACAAGCATTACATCTTCCCCTGGAGCATAATCAACACCACAATGAGCTCCACAACTGGGAATAACTACTAGACTCAATGCTTGCACAAATAAAGACATTTGTGCGAAGTTGTACTTGTCTTGTTTTGATCGTCATCATTATCAATGGCTTCCTTCACGATCTCGCATTGATTTTCAACGGTATTTTTTCAGTTACTCCTCTATTTCATTTTGCATAAAACTATGACTTCTCTTATTTCATTTCATTTTTCCGATTTCATATTGCCAATTTATCTCCTTTTATGCAGTTTTCTAAACCCTAATTTGTTAATTTCTTGTTCGACTATAGTTTTAAGTTTATTTTAATCCGATTACTATATGAATGAATCAGATTGTTACTTTATTCAAGTGCACGGCTAGGCTTTATTAGAAGTTGCCTCTTTATTTGCTGAGTTGCCGTAAATTGTGAATGATATGATTTTTTTTATGTTTTTTTTTTGTAAATTTGATACAGACATTTTCCTACCAGGAATTTATTTTCCGAAAATGCTCCTTAGGTGTTCAATGTATTGTCACACCTAAAAAAGAAATGCTCTTTCCTTGGGTTATGTTGCAATATAGGTTAGTTTTGTCTAAGGCGGAATACTTTTCAAATGATTCAGATAATAGCTGTATTCAGATCATATAGAAGTTGCCTACTATTGTGCGTATCGTAACTGCTGTACAGTGATTTTTTTTTTTTTTACATTTTTTGGAAACTTGGTGCTTCATTTTCTTACCATGACTTTATTTTCTGAATATGTTCCATCGGATGTTCGGCGAATTGTTGCTCCTGAAGTTCTAGTGTTCAGGCCTCCGTAAGCAACTTCATAATTTAAATGTTCCCTATTCTATGCATAATTTAAGCCTTCTTAGATTTCATTGGGAGGGTATTCTTTCCCCTGCTGGTTAGTAGTTTGCTATTAACGCGTTAATGACTCTTGTCGAAGTTTATCTTGCTCGCTTGATCTTCAAAGGTTAGGACACCAGTCAAGGTTATTAGCAAAACTGTAGGGTATCAGAGTCAACTCTGGCCTATCTTTAATCGAGTCATTGTTTGAAGTTTGGACTCTCGTAAGACGACTCAGCCTCTTATCACAGATTCACAGGTGTATCAAATACTACTCTGTATTTGGTAAACCCTTTTTTGGATCAGAGAAACACTTTCTTATACTGAAATACGGAAAGCTTTTGCATTTAAAGTTTCTCACTTTCTCTACTAAAAAAAAAAACTGTCCTCTTTGCTTTCTTTTGGTTGCCGCAATGCATGCAAAATATTCGGTTGCCTTTTTTTTCTTTTTTTTTTTTTTTTTTGAATTAAGGCGTATTAGATAAATCTAACATATATTAGTATATGATCCGGTAAGATACCATTAGAGATAGAATTCAGTAATTTGTTTATCTTCTTTTTTACCGGCTCATACATACAATAACACATTTAAAAGCTTACTTAAGTCAATACTTAAACTGCCTTTATAGTTTATAGTGTTTGAGTGAATTCAGGAATGCTATTCCACATTGCATTTTTCAATAATGTACTTTAAATAAATTCATCCAGACTGAGCAATGCTTAGGCCTTAGATGTGTATGCATATTGAACTTGTCTATATGTTAGGCCCGAAATTCATGTTTTGGAGCAAAAAATTTACAACCCTTTCATAGTTTTGGGTGAAGGACAGCCGCTAAGAGAGTAGCTGGGTCTTTGTAAATACGATATAACATACTAGCATTATTCTACAGATTTTGGAGTAAATAACAAGACTTCAGCTTTCAGTTTACTTTAGCTGAAATGGCAGTCAAATTGGATAGATCTTACTCTTATCATTCAGTATGCATTTTCGATTTTTAGTTCACGTGTATTTCTCACTAAACGTTCCCTCCTGCAGATCGTGATAGGTTCAACTCAGCAACACGCGAGAGTTACAGCTACAATGTTTGACACTACTCCAGCTAAAACTTTGCCACCACAGTATGTAAAGTCGAACGTGCGCTAACGACACATGTCATGCCAAATAGATTTGTAAACATCAGATCAGACTGCTATGTTCTATCCCGCCTACAATAAATGGCCGTGTTTTTCCTTGTCATTTTTCTGTTTTTTTTTTTTTTTTTTTTTTTTTTTTTTTTTTTGGGTGTACTAAGTTTCCTCCTTCCCTATTCTTGTATCCTCATCATCCGCTGCCTTTTTTTGGTGTGTGTTCTTGTAATGCTTGGAAACACGTGATATGCTTGATAGATAAATCCCTCCTCAACTTAAAACTGTCGTCTTTTATTCGGTTAGTAGCCACTTACTAATAGTATTAGCTTTGTTAATTGCCACGTTATACAAGAGTTTGTATGAATCTGTATATTCAATTTTTTTCACTTCGAATTTGTTATTCAGGGCTTTCCTTGCTGCATTAATTCTTACCAGTGTTCGGATCACTGCTACGGTGGCTTACTGCCCTTTTACATGTCGTGTTGATGTGATTGAAGTTTATGAGTTTTGTGGTGAGAAGGGTGCATTGTTACTTATGGGGCATCTTCTTTGAAATGCAAGTGTCCTGAAGAGTTTGGTCGTCTCTACTGTTTACGATATCAATCTGAAGAAGGAATTGAGGATCCGTAAGGAGCTGTTGATGCTTCCAAGTATTTCAAGGGATTGTTGTGTAAAAATGAACAAGGGTAACAAAAACATCTCTTTAACTCGTATTCCATGTCAAAGATTACGTCTATATTGACAAATTTGGTGGGAACGGTGTAAGACAGTTACCGTCGTTCACAGGGACATGGAAAGGAGCGAAACAAAGGGTTCATTCCATTTTCCCCTGTCCAGCGGAAATCGGTTGGATTTAGATAAGTGGCGGAGAAGGAATCCATTCTCTATTCTTCCTGCTACCATGTATGATCCGGGGAGTTAATTCTAATTTCTAAAGAATGGTGTGTAAGGGTGTTATGCAAACCAAAGTACTACATAGGCGTGAAGCCCTTGTGTTACCTGCGGGTAAGGAGACCTTTTTATTTAAAGCTTTTTCTTCTCTTCCTTTCTTCGAACCTTTTGGTATGTATTGTCCCCTAACTATAGACCTCTGAATGGGAGAAAGAGGTTATTAATTAGAGATGCGACTTTCATTTCAAATAATTTATGTAAATATAGTCATATAGATGTAAAGTGTATCATTTAACAGAAATTCAAGTGGGATTTGATCTACTTTTGAAAGGTCTGGATTGGAAAAACCTCGTCTTTAGGTATCTAGAATAGGAGTAAATGGGTAAAATGGTGGTGTTTGAATCCTGAAAACTGAGAACTGACTGTTTTGAACTTTTGATGCTGTTCTTCTCATGGGAATGATGTGATACACAGACTGACAGAAGGTCTCTTCTCTTTCCATCACTGCTGCTATGCGCCGTGCATGTGTTCTGGATAAAGCGTCGTCTGGGAGATAATAATGAAAAAAGCGGCTATTTGGAAGCTCTCAACTCTCCTGTCACATCTTACAGAAAATTGAAAAAGGGCCAAGAACAAGTGATTTTCCTCAGGAATGTCTTTCGTATATTGGGAAAGAACTGTTGAAGTTTCCGGTCCCCAGTTTGGAACGAAAATTCTCATTTTGAGAGAGGTAATGTTCTTGTTCCTGATTGCTTTTTCTTTGTTTGCGAGTTCACTCATCATTAATGGCACATACACTACCTTAGTGAACTGAAGGATGATAACATGGGTATTTTTTGCTTCGGAGATAGTTCTGGGACTGCTGGAATTGCAGGAATATATGTGAGGGCAGATGATGTGCAGTTGATTATCACCTTACTTTCCTCATGAACGTGACGTATAGTGGTTGTATGGTTAGTATGAAGGTTGATGGATCTTGGATTAGCGATAAAATGGTAGCGTTTGGATGGATTGTTCTTTTCCTTAGAGGATTGAATGTTCGTATCTTGGCAGCCTTTACAAGCGAAAGCTCTTGGGAGTCAGGAATGTTCTCTATTGCTATTTTTGTGAATTTAAAATCGAAGTCACAAACGAAAACAGCAATGCCTTGCTATTTTTTCGCCAATAATTAAGTTTTGGCTACTAAATTGAAGTCACAAACAGAGACAAAAATTTGTGTTTGTATGGAATACATAATATTGATCTTTATTATATAAAGTATATGAAACAAACATCACTTGAAATTAAATAAACAGCAGCTGCTTTGTAATTTGTAACTAGTGTACTTTTGAATCAATCATCTTAATTTTTCCTAATTTTTCCTAAGTAGCTGTCTCACATCTTTAGAAGCATAGTTGTTTTGGTTGTTATCAAAAAAATTTGTATGAACATTCTCCAAGATACTCCAAACCCTTGCTAACTCTTGATCATCGTCATCATAATCAGGAGGGGCGGCCCCATTTTGGAAGAAGATATAGGATTGAATTTTGATGACGTTACGTTGATCTTGAGGCGCCCACATGTCTGCTACATCGTCAACAATTAAGGTAACATGTTGATGGGATAAGACAATGTTGAGAGATTTTGTGTTGTCTTTGGCAGAATACTCATTAGAGATGACGCTTGAAAAGCGAACTGAGTCGGATTCGAGTACTTTCACAATCTCCTTAGCGTAATCTTTCTTAGCCATTGTGTACATGCTTAAATCGAACAATTTGGAAGCCTTTTCAAGGAAATCACGAACACCGGGCCTTAACTTGACGGAAGTCTTCCCTTGCAAGATATTGTAAACATCATCATTATTAGACGATGAAGATGACTTCTTCTTCTTGTTGTTGTTTTTCTTCTTATTATTGTTCTTCTTCTTGACATTGACATTGACGTTATTATTACTCTTTTCAACTGCGTGAATTAGAGTATTATCAAGATCAAGAACGAGATGGAGCTTCTTACGGAGCAAGAGTTTATCGAGATCAAGGTCACGGAGATGTCGAATAGCTTCGGCGGTGAGGGATAAACCGCAAAAGAGGTACCCAAACGGAAGAGTAGCCGGAATTTTAAAGTTGTCGGACTTCTTACAAAGGGCGCATACCTTTTTTTCTATCAAAGCCGTATGTACACATGCTTGCTCCTTTTTACAAACGGCGCATACCTTTTTTTTCTATCAAAGCCGGATGTAGACATACTTGCCCCTTATTAGGGTTTTTCTCACCATCACCATCGATTAGAGATAGAGATGCTAATATATCTTTCATTCTCTCTCTAAACTCTTATTCTCTCTCTTTTTTTTTCTTAAAAAAAAAATCACAAAATCACAATTTTGGATGTATGCCTTTTCCTGGGTACATGTTTGCTTTATATAGGAAACGATCAAAACAATAGTGATTGTGTTTTAGGAAAGTTATTAGACAAGTTTTCTGGAAATTGTTAACCTCTTTTATGCTTTTAGGAAAGTTAGATAAGTTTTTGAAAGTTAATTCTCTTTTTCTACGCTTCTAGGAGAGTTACACAAGTTTTTGGAAATTATTAACCTTTCTACGCTTTTAAGAAAGTTAGACAACTTTTTGGAAAGGGACGTACTTTTTCACATACGCATTTTACTCTTTCACATACGACTTTTACAATGTTACCCTTGTCATTTTTTCATTCCCTCACTCAATTACTTTTTTTCCTCTCTTCCCTCATCTCCCATCACCACCTCCGTTCACCACCTCTGGTCATCACCTCCGATCAGCCACCGACAAATTTTGCTCCGGCCAACATTGGCTGCACTCCCCTTCTTCCGATACTTCTTTTGAAAAAATTCAAGGTAAAATCATACTGATTTTGGAAAGCACGTGAATTTTTTTTTTTTTTGGTTATAAAAAGGTAAAGCACGTGAAATTGAAAGCAAATAGAATTGGTATGCTCTCTGACAGTTAGTGGCAAATTCATCTTCTAAAGTCCATTTAATCACTTGCTCCAGAAATGTTCTACGTAGTATGGAAAATTTGGATCTATTGCAACACAAATCAGCAGATTAACTTGTTACTCCATATTTATTATACTCAATTCGTCTCTTAATTTCTGAATTAATAAAGATAATAGATGAATCGAAAAGACGGTATAGTGAATAAGATAAAGATGAATCGAAAAAACATTAGTTTTACTAATTTATAAACCCTAAAAAGTAAATTATTTCGTTAATTAGACAATTTTAATCCATTGTTCAATTTTTTTTTGAGCAATTAGATTCGATTTGAGTGAAAACCTACATATAAAACTTACTTTGGTTAGGTTAAGAAAAAGGGTATACTATGGTAACTTAATCTACGCACCCAAAGGTGACAATCGTGTTTGATCATATCGGATTCGAATTATGCTGGGTCAGTGATGGGTTCGGGTCGGGTCGTTTATGTCAGGTCATCTTCAGGTTGGTTTATCAAAGATATATTTTTTTGTTATATTTTTAGTTTTGTATGATAATTTTATAATTAAATAATGGATAGATGTATTAATTGTAGTTTTAAGTGAAAATTAATTTAGATGAATGGCAATTTGTTGTTATTTAAACCATTATTAACCTAACTTGTAAATGTAGAATTTGAAACTTATTTTTTATTTCTTTCTCAAATGTGTTAAAACAACAGGTGGCAGCATCTATGAATGGAATGGTGAATTACGAGAATAGGTAATTGACAGCAAATGCGAATTCAGAAGAGCCATCAACTATCTGCCTTGTTTCCTTCCCTCTAGGTGATTACCCCCTTTATTTCCTTATCTCCGTAATTTAGTTTATATGTGATATATTTGATACTTGTAGTTGAACTTTTTGTAGCTTTGATTATGAATTTATGATGGGTTTTCAATCTAGTAAGACTCTTGAATATAAAAGAAAAAAAATAAGAACTTGTGACTTACGAGAGTTGAATTCATATCTTCTAGATGTTTTCTCTACAAATATTTACAGAGTACTGTTGTTTTTAGGCTATTAGGATATTGTATTCATATCTTCTAGATGTTTTCTCTACAAGTAAACTGAAGTCTGCAGTTGTTGCTATGGTGTTTGAGAGTTGTGAATAAGTTATAGGTGTATAATGGATGATGTTTGCTTGTGTTATACCTGTGTAGTAACTCTTCCATGTTCTTATTATTTTGTAATCAGAAACTATCCTTCTTTACATTTAACTCGCGGGTTGATAAAGATGATGATTGAGTATTATATTGCCTTTGTAATGTCCTTATTTTAGAAAGCGTGGTTTGCTATCTTTATTAGATTTGTGATTGTATATTCCATACTTTCTCAATAATGGCATTGATTTGTTAAATGTCAATTATGAAGGTGAGACGACTTTAAGCGTAATCACCGCTTTAACGTGATTGGAGCTAAGAAGAAGGCATACAAGAAGGTAAGCTGATATAAGTTTCTTAATTGTTTGTTATACAACTTTATTTCTCCTGCAATTGATTTGACTATAAGTTGATTCATTGTCTTTGATGAACTTCATAAGGTTATTGTCAAACTATTTGCCTGTTACTCTTTGCCATGTGGATGAGGAGTCGGGTTGTAGGAGAAGGAGAACCGCAAA
The DNA here is from genome assembly GCF_048544455.1 of Silene latifolia. Taxonomy (NCBI): domain Eukaryota; kingdom Viridiplantae; phylum Streptophyta; class Magnoliopsida; order Caryophyllales; family Caryophyllaceae; genus Silene; species Silene latifolia. The sequence goes on from NC_133532.1 coordinate 4,637,242, forward strand.
CAGGAACACACACTGATTAGTCTTTTAGTCTTGGGGCGAGGGCTTTTTAGCGGAACATTAACGCTTACGTAGCTGAGTGTTTCTCTTAAATGCCCTTGATGTTTAGGATGGTTGATAGGAGTGTTTAATATAGATGGAGTAGTGAAGAGAGTAATGAGTGGAAGGTAGAACAGTGAGCGGTATAATAAAATGGTGCTCAAGTCTGGTATTATATTAGTACCCATCTTCTGACATCTTAAACCGGGATTGCCTAATTAGATATGACCACGTAACATTCAACACACACTATGCTTGTGCACAGATGGTCTAATCTATTTCTCAGTCTATCTGTTTAGAATTCCGGCAAACAATCCCTCTACTCCTTGATTGCAATGGTAATTCCCTACTCTATCGTGTTTGCTTGCCTTTTGATCGATCATCTTCTTCCCTGCAAGTGCATGTGTTCTAAATAAATGGCAAACTCAAGGTATTTAGTTTAAGTTACATTTGCTGCATATATATCTGACCTGATAGTCTTCACTCTATAGAACTGCAAAAATTTCCAAAAAAGATGCTACAAAATAGTACATGGTAACTCACAATAGCACTGTGTGTTAATTCTACAAAATTTCCAAAAAAAAAAATGCTGCAGTATCCCTCGCAATAGCTAAGGTAGTTTTACAATTTAGTGCAGACTCTCTCTGCTGATCATCATACAACATTTACTCCATAGCCAACGTTTCAACAACACCCAATTTCATGGCATGAGGAAATATGGGTGCAGGGCAGGTTCCATATGCATCCATGCATCCAGGCATGAGAAATGCAGAGGTTAATATATGAGAATGTCAATCTGTCATTCAGGCAATGTACTCATAAAATGTTCCAGAAAACCAATGCAGGTTAAATAGCCAAGCAAATGTCTGCTGTGTCATGTACGATTTGTAGTGTCTTCCTGTATGTGTGTACGCACTTCTCCATGTGTCGGAATCGAGGAGTAAAATAAAATAATTTAAGTCTTTTGACATAATGTTGGAAAGGATTTTCATTTTGAGTATGGATTATTGTTCGTGGAGGTGTCCGATCTTTGAATTTAGTTAGCTACCTTTGTCTCTTTGTTAATGATGTTGTGTGGTTCAGAGTTACCATTATTCTGTGGTTCAGAGTCACCATTATTGAATCAAATATTGTAAAGCATTTTCATTTTTCTGTGCTTGGATCATTGTTGTTGGAGGCGGCTGACTTTTGTAGTTTGGACAGTTTCAATATTTTTATTTGTAAATCCCTTATTTATTGTTCTTATACTTGTGATATTTTTTATCATCGTTTTTGTAGTTGTAGGGTTGAAGGATAGAATAAATAACAAAGTCCATAATTTTTTTTTCAGGAATCAAGAAGAGGCAGTGGAATCAAGAAGAGGGATGTTGGATATAGCACCTGTTGTGATGATTACGACAAAGATGATGGTTAACATTTGGTTATTTTCTCTATGATTGTGTCTATATGAGGGTTTCGGACTTTCGAGTGTGATTTTGGACCTCTTTTATTCTGTTCGCTTGTTTGGCCTCCGTTCTCTGTAGAAGCTGGAAAGTAAAAATGCCACCTGAGCACCATAAGAAGTTGCGAAAATGGTGAGAACGCTCACCTGTCCCAGGCTTTGCACTGTCTTAATTACAGAGTACCAAATAAAACACTGTCTTAATTACAAAATGATATTACATATTTGAAACGGCCTAAATTTCAGTATCAGATTTAACTTGAAGTGGGTTTACTTCCATATTGGTTATGAACAAACAATATGTAGTGGAGTATATCTTTCATAGATGACTTGTGGATATTTTTAATCACACAATTGTTTTGGCATTGTCACATGATTGTAGGCTGAGTCTGAAAGAGAAGCAGGAAAAAACAAAAGGGGTTTCAGATAGGCCTATTTGATGTAAGATTTTTTTCCATAATGTTCTTAATCTTACACTTATTATTGATTTAGCTGTATCACCAAAGTTCCTGTAGGAAATCAACCCTACTAACATATAAGATAGAATTAGGAAGACGATCAGGGACCATATTAAAAATTGAATTATGTTGCCAGTTAGTCCTGCGAATTCGGATTTGTTCACCTCTGATGCCCTTCATGTTGGGGTGGCCAATCCAAGTCCCACATTGGAGAAGAAAAGGAGTATTGCCTTCTTTATAAGAGACCCGCCACTCCATTGGTATGAGGCCTTTTGGGAAGGAGCCCAAAAACAAATCTGTGCGGGCTTGGCCCAAAGCGGACAATATTATACTAATGTGACGGTGTAGTGGAAGCGGCAGTCCCAACACTTCAAATGTCATAAGTAGCTGACCCAAAGGGTACTTACAGACAACTATAATGTAAAGTTAAGCTTAGCTGTTTGTTACATGATTTAATTACTCAAACAACAAAGAGATTTTAGCAAACCATTATAATAAACCATTATATTAGGCATTTAGGCTGAGTTTATCCCAAGTGGGAGTCTGAAGCTCAGACTTTGTTCAGATTCACCAAGTTTATGCAATAATGTGGAAGGCACTATTCATTTGTCTCAACTTGGGTCTTGGATTTCAAAGACTCACTTTGAGACAAGTGAATAGTAGTTTGTGAGTAAAAAAACGTACTCAAACGGATCCCACTACTTAATTTAGAGTTTTTTTGAGGAATCTGAGGGATAAACTTGAAGAAATAAGGGAGGATGAATTAAGTCTTAAAAACAAAAAATTTCACTGTTGTTAAGACTTGTATTAAGTCTAGGGTTAAACATAGTCTTAAATGATTGAAGTCACTTGGATGATTGGAGTTACGTATCGCCCCCATTAAACGTTTTCTCACAATAATCTACTCACCTTAACAAAAAAGTCCCCAGGGAAAGTTACTGTACTCGAACGACGTCGTTTTGCAGTTTCACCTTTTTTTTTACCTGTTTTCTCATATTTGGTTTCTCTCTTCGCTATTCCCCACTCGAATCCTCACCTTCTCTTTCCATTATGCCCTACCTTTTTCTCTGTGTTCCCTTTCCTCTCTCTATTAGCCCAATTTTTTTAGGGTTCTTCGCTCGACTCTCAACTCACTCACACTCAGCAGTTCTACAGCAATAATGGCTGAGTAATTCAAGCATTCTAATTAAGTAGTCTGAATCTTTTGTTGTCTTTTGTTGTGTTGCAGATCATCATTAATCATCATTAAGTCGCCTGGCATTCGTTCTTCATTGGAACTCAATTCCATTGAGATTTTGGGACAAGACCTGGAAAACCATCTCCTCTGTTTGTAGGTGAATATGTTTCTATCTTTTGTTGCGGATTATTTACATTTTGCTTCATCGTTGGTATTTTTAATCTCAAGTTGTTTTGTTTCTGATAATCGTAGTTGTTGTGTTGGCAAAAAGTTTAAATCTTTCATGATTGATTAAAAAGATTACGTCCGATCGGATGTGTTTTAGTCCCACATCTATGTTAGTATGTTGGGTTCTCCTGTTTTAGTCTTATTTTAATCTGCCTTTAGATCAGGTTATTCTTAATTAATTTCTATTTTGCTTGAGAGACTAGGTGGCCGAAACCTCTCCGTTGCCAACTTTATTAGCTAGGAAACTATGTCGCTTAACTCAAAACTTGAGGAGTGTCCGAACAGTAAAGACAGGACTATGAGGCTCAATTAATTGGAGTTTAAGAAGCTTAGAACAACACAAGTATTTTTGCTTCTTTGTATCATTATACATAGCAGGGATTCTAGAGTCTAGGGTACACCTGATAGGGAAAAAGAAAACGGTTATGTTCTTTCTTTTGTTTGTCCTGCACTCCTGCCTGCATGTTTTTACTACTAATAGTTCAGTAGTTTCATTCTAACCATCACTAGAATGTGCTTAACTTAGACTTCTAATCAATTTATGCTTACGAGATTGACGCAGGAAGATGACATCATTTGATCTCGTCTATTTTCAGGAAAATATTGAGGATAGTATGGAGTTAAACGTAAACAATGGGAGCGCATGCAGCCAAGAGGCTAGATGGATATTTATTATCAGGTTTGTTTTCTTTTGTGATAACTAACCTTGTTTGACGAGTCCATAATTGTGTGAATCAGCAGATGAATATTGCTATGATAATTGATAAGCATATGGTATCGTTCTTTTTTGCTCCTTTGCAGGTTTTGCACTATGCCTTCAAATATCAAACAAACCCAAAATTGGCTACATATGAAGCTATGTATTACAATGGGTAAGGTTTTGAGCTATGTCTCTTTTATATCTACGTAACAAATGTACGACTTGTGTAGTTGTATATATATATTATTGTTTTAGGCTCTGTTTTAATTTCTTCTGAATTGCTGTTGCTCTTTGTCGAGACAGCTTTTAACTGCTAAAATGAGAAGTAAACCCAATTGATGGTCCATGAATATTTACTAATGTGTGTAGTGATAAAGAAACCATATTGGACATGACTGGCATGTTTTTTTTCCCTTACATATGCTCTCAGCATCTAAGAAAATGCTCCATCTCCATGGTTTAGTAATAATACGCAGTTAATGTCTTCTTATACACACACATCAATACGAGGAACCATATTCTGAGGTTCTTGAAATCAACGGGGGGAAAGAGCCTAAGAAATCATTGTACCAAATATACTTTCTTTTTTGAGGAAATGTTGAGAAATTGGTTACTTGGTCTGATATTGTTATCCACTTGTCTTGTATTCGAGGATAAGGTTGATCTCTTATTGGTGTTTCGATAGTTCTGAGTTGATGTTCTTCAAGGCCGAAAGCAGATCTTCTTCAACAATGTATTACTATTATCTGCAAAGTAAGTCCTGAACTCGCACATTCTTCCTCAAAGCCGCTGCACGTTAATTCGAAAAGCCACATTGCTTTTTCTCCGATTAGTTGACATTCCTTTGTTTTTTTTTTTTTTCCATTCTAACGGCACAAGGCAGAGCCTTTAGGTTCCTATGAAGGCAACGAATGCTCGTGTATAGTGCCAAGTTATGGTGTGCCCCGAAGTTCGATTCGATCGGGCTTTCCAGAAGAAGGGCTCCTAGCACAGCCGCTCCTGAGACGCATTCTGCGGCGAGCAGGTAATAAGGGGTTTACATCTCGCCTGAGGAAAAGCATAGAAGGGAGGGGCTTAAGCTGCAGAATGAATCTTTTACCATAAAAACGGGTTGGTTAATCTGTTTTAAGTTTTTTTTGACAGTTTATTTTATGGAGTTTAGTTTTGCACATTATTACCAATTATATTTACAATTTCTTCTTACAGAAATGAAGAGGCCGGGGAAGAGGAAAGATTGCACATCCAGCGCGAGTGTATCAGTGATACTGCTGCAGAGGTTTGTACTTTAAAGTTTCAACTTTATGTTGCGAAGGATAGCAGAACAAGAAAAAGAGAATGTGACTGAAAGAAATGGACAAAAAAATCGAAGCAGAGAGATTTCAAGATTTAGGTCTTCATAACTCATCGCAGGTAACTTGCATTTGGTTGTTTTCTCAAGGCTATTACTCCTGAGAAAATGTAGTTTACTTGATCTAGGGTTACGTGGTAAGACAGAAACTTGTGTGAGTGGCAAACAACTGGTGCTAATCTGTTTCTCGAGTATCAAACCAAACCGTAAAACCGTCATGACTTGCCTTCCTACGATGAGCTTTTCTCACGATGTAGCCACATGTCCCACATGGTTAATGGCGGAGTCACAAGATTTTGTTTAGGGTGTTTCGTGAAAATTTCAAAGTTAATGTTATGCATTCATTATAATTAAGGTTTTAATTTTTTTTAGCAAAATTGGTTTCAAATACACAATAAATTTTGATTTCGGTTGTTCCTGACCCCGATGTAGTTGAACAAGTATCCACTGATTCACAAGCTGTTGACGAGTCGGTTTCACGATTAATAGTCAGGACTATTATGTTTCAGCTACACTGGTTGGCGCTTTACCACGGGCTGTTTATCAGTCAATTTCCGAGGGTAAAAATCCAGAAACCCTTACAAATGGTGGGCTCAGATGATTGTGTATATGTGAGTATGTTTGACTGTGGGAGTTGCCATAATAACAGTGGTACAACTGGACAAGGCTTGTCCTATTTTTGTATCCAAACTCCAAGGACACTCTAGAGCTGGTTTGGTGGAGGAGCGGTTTGGAGGGAAAGGGACGGGAGCTAGAAGTTAAAATTTCTTTTTTTGGTTAGCAAAGAGAGTTACAAGGAGGAGCGAAGGGGGAAGGGAGGACCGGAGGGGAATGAAGGGATCTATTTTCTGTCCTGTCCTGACCTCCCTTTCCTTTCCCTTCACCCCTTCCTCTCTCTTCGTTCCTAAAGTTATATCCAAGAAACCTTTTAACATTAGATGAAATGAGAAACAACAGGTAAATTCATGGACACTAGGAATCTATCACAATCAGTTGTACATCTCATGAACTTTCTACATGAAGAATGCTTATATACAATGCCCCATTTGCCAACCGTTGGGACCATATCTATGTACATAGTTTCTGCATGCACAACCCTTTAGTAATGGGAAACAGACACTATACTCATGGAGTGGTGCAATGTAGGGGTAAGGTATACTCTCTGTTCCTATGATGTCATGCCGTTACTTAAAATTTGTGGTCTGATATGTCCGAATCGCAAACTATAAATTATGTTCTAGATTGGGTCGACGATTACATTATAATCAGCTTTCTTCCTGTTATATTTGTATTTTCTTTTCTTGTGTTTAGCCTGGCTTAATAAGTAAGTTGAATTTTCTTTGATTTCGATTTGTGTGGAAAAATCGTCTTTTTGCAAAAAGATATCTCGTGCATTAACTAGAAAGAAATAAATATCCGAGGTTTGACAGATGATTGAGAAGTGATAAAAACCTTCCGGAATCTTGGTTCTGGTGTGCTCCCATCTCGAACATGGAGCAGAGGACCATAATGTATGACAAAATGGCAAGGGATTTGAATGAGAATGCGGTAGCTTTCCTAAAACACGGCAAACTTATCAGTCACTTTCACTTAATGAACTTTTTATTGTAAAATTGGTAGTGTAAGTTGTAACCCCTAATCAAAGGTAGGATCTTAAGGTGGTTGTATCTTGTGATTGTTTTTTTTTTTTTTTTTACCCCTACTTGTTCCTTTTTCGGCAAGTATGTAACAATTCAACTCCTATTTGCAGCCCGCTAATCTGCGGTCGAGCAAATATTTTGTATTAAGATCCAGAATATTCAGCACCACTATCGTATGTATTATTTGGATTAGTAGTGTCCTCCTCCAGTAAGGCAAGATATTGTATTAGAGTATAAATAACGATGCTGATTTTTTAATGAAAATAGACGAGAACTTGAGAATTTATAAGTGTCTTAAAACGATGGGGTTGCAATCGGTTAGAAACTGTTTGTTTAATGCTTTGCTTACACATTATATTATCATTGTTATTCAGGGTGTGTTTTTCATGATACAACTAGTGAAATGAATGGCAATGGAGTATTGGTTTTACATTTGAGTTGCTTTAAAAGGGAAAGCACCCTTTAATTGGATGTATAATATGGGTAATATTAGATTAGTAAAGACTAATCATTTAATCAAGATGCACATATACAACACACATACTATTACAATTTTATGAAGTCAACCATTGACATAGGACTTAGAATTTGGGACATGGACATATTTCGGAATTTTAGTAGTCGTAGGTACGATGTACGACAGTGGGTAGTTAGTGAACACAACAATTCGATCACTTTTGTTTCGTATAAAGGCTTGTCCTTATTTTCGTACAATTTTCAATAGGAAAATGTCTCCACTTGATCTAAGTTACACTAGTTAGTGACCATTTCTACTTTTAAGATTTTGTAAGTGGACATATCTCATATCTGAGAAAATGATGTCGGGTTAAAACGAGTTAAAAAAAAAACTGCATTAATGACGTGGTACCGAGACCGAATTGAGTATTGTCTTTTGTATTAATATAGATAAGATTATACCAGGAAAACAACACAAGTAAAAATATTTGTCCTTTAAATACTACAATAGTGGACCCCATAGTAAAAGTAAGAAACTAGGTAATTAAAAGTCAAAAGAAGAATAAGGGCAGTGGTGGCTTACACGCAACAAACCCCGTGGAAGTGTACATTTTCCCCGCGGATATATCACTACCCTATATATAATAACTCTAGAACCGCCATCTCAATACTCCAGTTTACACACACACACAAAGGGAAAGGTAAATATCACACTCAACACCTCACCGTCGACTCCGCCGCCCGCCGCCCGCCGCCCGCCGCCCGCCGCGGATATATCACTACCCTTCTCTCTCTCTCTTCGTCGGTGATCTCGTAAATTCCTACAACAATTTCGCCGGAGAATTCCGTCAACCGGCGAACTCCCCTCTCTTTTTGATCGATCTCATACCTCCGCCATGAATCCCGAGTAGTAAGTTTCTCTCTTTTTGATCTCAATTTCCTTTACTTTTCGTTAATTCTTGTAATTATCTTACAATTGATTGATTTTTGTTCGCTATTTTGTTGTTTATTTAGATGTATATGTGCGTTGCAATTGATCCTTCGAATTTTGTCGGTGATCGCGCGTTTCCTTAGATTATGATTTTATTTGATATTTGATGTGATTGTTGATCCTTGGAATATATGATTGCGGAATTTATTTATTATTTTTTTTTTTTATGTATCCCTTGTCAAAACAGTTGTTGATCGAGGATTTTTGTAGCAGAAATTAGTATAGTTTTGGGTTAGTGATGGGGGAATTGTGGGTTGTTCGTATGATCTTCGCGAGTTGTTGTTTGAGATGACCTGAAAGTAAGGACTTTTAAAGATTCCCGAGCTTCAATTTGAGTGTTGCGTCTTCATATTGTTTTCCTCTCCCAAATTCAAGAAGAGGAAAGGGGGTTTTAGTTTTATTATTTTAAGGGTTGCTTAGTGGAGTATATTGGCGGTGAATAAAACACATAGAAAGCGCCAAAGTTTTGGTTTTAACTTTTGTAATCCCGCGTCATGTAAGGATATGTGAGGCGCTATTTTGGAACGCTACTTGAAAGCGCCTCATTTTTAAGCGTTATTTGTCCAAACTCAGTACTTTCTATAAGAGCGCCGCAAGTCGAGCGTCGCCACAAGTAGTTTTTGTAGTAGTGAACCTTTCTCTTGATGAACCCGACATGGAAATAATGTTCTTTGGTGATGATGAAATTGGTGAGTTTGATGATAATGCTTTGGGTAATGATGTTTGATGGTGTTGTAAGATTTGAACTTTGGTTTGTAATTTGGAATATTTATTTATTTTTGTAAGACTTGAATGTTTATTTAAATTTGGGTTTGTAATTTGGATCTTTGTAATTTGTAAGACATGTTTGATTTTGATGTATAAGACAATAATATTTGTGTTGTTATTTTACGAGTTTGTAGCCTTCAATTGACCAAAGTTTAGATGTTGGTCATAATGTTCATCAAATTCCCTTTATTTTAATATGTATATTGATTTTTTTTTGCCGTGTCCGTGTCCTAAAAATTTCCAAGTGCCGTATCCCCGTGTCCGTTTTCGTGCAACCTAGCTCACAACTTCTTGGGAAACTCTCCAAATAAACACAAAAAGTGACCTATATTTTTTGGGAGACCTCCCCTAAAAGTAAGATTCCCAAATGATGAGAAGGTTGATGTAACAAAGGGGAGCCCGATATGAGAAAAGAGAAGGTATATAGTGAGGCAATCGATTGCCTTTGCGAATGCTTTAACAACCCATTTATTTTAAAGGGTTGACACACACGAGTGAGTCAGTTTGAGTTGAGCTTATTATCACAAAACTGAATAACCTAATTCTTAAATTAACCCGAATTATTCTCATCACTCGTTAATATATCTACGCTTTCCAAACGTTGAAAGACTTGAAAATATGTTACTGACATGACCTGAAATTAACGAGTTCTGAAGGAGTCTCATTGGTAAAATTAGGTCGAGACGAATACACAACAAAAAAATTGTGTAGTAATTTGATGATTTTACATATGCATTTTAAATAGTTTTGTAGTAAATCTCACCAATTATATTCAAACTTTTTTTGCAGGATACAGGAACAACAACATACTACATACTACGACTACACCCTCACTCTTTATAATCTTTCTGTTTAACTCGTTTTATTCTCCCTTGATAACATAATTTTTTTGTTTATCTTGTTTTATTCTCCGTTGATAACTGTTTGTTGCTAGTTTGTTTTTCCTTTTTTTACAGGTAACAAATATTAGGAGCCTCACATTTTTCCGAGCCCGAAAAGGTACGTGTCTCATCCTACATTTTAACTAAATATTTTTGCATATATATAGTAACTAAATTAAACAAAATAATTGTCAAAAAGAATTGAAAGAATAAACCTTAGAAAGTGTCGAGTTAATATTTTCCTTATTTGTGTTTATTCTATCAACAATTAGTTACATTGAAAAACATAGAATAAGAATGCAAGAGTTTGGAGAATATATATGTTCAAGTACTTCTTGGCAATTCCAAAGGCTTAACAAGAAGAAGAAAGAAATACAATTAATGATATAAGATAAACATGATGAGTAGGGCTGAGCAAAAGCGGTTAACCGCACCGGTTTTGCAATTCGGAGCGGTTAACCGGTTTTAAAAGTTGTCATTTTCTTGCACTGAATCCGAACCGAATTAATTCGGTAAACCGGTTTTTTTTGAGAATTGAAACCGAATCCGGAAACCCCTGACTTGTTTTGAAAAACCTAAGTTTTCCATAATAAATGTTCAAAGTTCATGCATACAACTTTAAAATAAGTCTTTATACATAAAGAAGTCCTAAAATACAAATAAAGTAAAACACATACAAATTAACTTGAAAGGTAACAAATTACATAACAAATTGTCCATAATCTAGAACTCCAAAACAAAATAAAAAACTTGCATCTTCGAAGAAGACATCAACCATCCGTCTCATCAATAACCATAAGAGGTTGTTGTAACACAAAATCCGCCATATCTACAATTTTTAAGGAAAACGAAAGCAAAAATTAGATATTCATATTAACACAACACAATAATGAGTTAACAATTGAAATGTAAAAAAACAACTACAAAACAATGAGTTAGCAATTGAAATATAAAAAACGAACTTGCCTTTGTCTTCTTCAATATTCTCCATCGCAAATAAGATCTCTTCAATAATCATTGGAGTATGGGAGGTACGAAGCCAATCTTGGGCACATATAAGAGCTTCCACCATTCTAGGGTTCAAACAAGTACGAAACGAATCAAGAACCCGACCTCCGTGTAAAAGCGGACTCTGATGCCACCGTAGAAACGGGAATGGCTAGCACATCCCGAGCCATTTTAGCAAGTATAGGGTATCGTTTTTGGTTATCCTTCCACCATTGCAAAATATTAAGAGTAGAGTGCCTACTTTCCCTATCATCAGTCAAATACTTCTCCCATTCACTTTTACTCTCATTCTCTGCCCCACCCATTTCCATTTCAAATTTGTTCCCCAAGAGAGCACCAAAGTTAAATGTATCATCTTGATTATTAGTTTGGGGGAATATATTAGTAGTGGTGGAAGAACTAGATGCACTGTTTGAAGTTTTAGGAATAGAGGAAGCATAAAAATCAAAGAAAGTCTCAAAGAAGTATGTAATATTCATGGCGAGAAGACGGCCTTTATCATTACCATATATGGTTTTAACCATCCATTCCACATAAGTCATTTTATATCTTGGATCGAGAATAAGAGAGACAAACAAAAGCAAATTGAGATTCTCAATCTTACCCCAATACTTGTCATACTTCAACTTCATTTTAGAAGCCATATTCCGAACTCCTTCATCCTTGTGACTAAGATGTTGAGAAATCACTTCACCAACCCCAAATATAATCTCCACATAATAATTACTAGTAACATAACGACTACCGGACAGCTTTAATGTTGCATCATAGAAAATTTTCAAGAAAGGCAAAAAGTAAGACACTTGTTTCCACTCATCAATTGTAAGGTAGTCACCAACCTTCTTCATTTCCTTTTGAAGATTAGAATCTTTTACAAGCAAACACCCAAAAGCCTTCTTAAATTTTATCGCAATATCAAGCATTAAGTAAGTGGAGTTCCATCTAGTTTCAACATCCAAACATACAAGACTCTTACACTCTATTTTCTCTTCCACAATACAAGCTTGAAATTTTTCCTTTCTAGCGGGTGAAGCTTTCACATATTTACAGAGTACGGATTTTAATAATTGCATTCTCAAGATCATGCAAGCCATCTTTAACAACCTTGATTTAGAATATGAGCCGCACACCTCATGTGTAAATATTTCCCACCCATAACATCACATTCTGAGTTATTAAATTTTCTCCTCAAATAATCAATCGCAACATCGTTGGAGCTAGCATTATCGATCGTGATTTGTCAAAATGTTCTTTAAGTTCCATTCACTCAAGCATTTCTCAACAGTTTTACCAATTATCTTACCCGAATGACGGAGAAAGTTGACAAAAGTTGATGATTCTTTTATGCAAAACCCAATTATCATCAATAAAATGAGCAGTGAGACACATATAGGCTAAATTTTGACCCGATGTCCAAGCATCTGTGGTGAGACATACCCGAGAAGAGAGTCGACCAAAGAAATCATACAATTTTTTTCTTCCTTCAATAAATAGAGCATAACAATCTCTAGCCAATGTGAATCGTGAAGGAATAATAAATTGAGGGTTCATGTCTTTACAAAAACCTTTAAATCCGTCTTTTTCAACACACATAAAAGGCAATTCATCAACAATTACCATCCTAGCAAGTGATCTCCTAGCAATTTCGTGATTAAAAGTCCATACTTTTGGAACACTGATAGTTTCAGCGGAACCATCATCATTAATAATAGTGGTCGTCTCAATATTGATCAACTTTTGTCTCTTATCCACATTAGCTGGCGCTTTTGGACATCTAACAAGATGACCACTTAAATTACTTGTCCCATTTTTGGAAGAGGACGCAAAGTTACGATTACGAAGAATTGCACTTAGCAAAATTAGGGTCGTCGGTTTACTATAATGACACCAAACTTCGAGGCATTTTTCTTTTATGAGAAGAAGACTCACTTTGACTTTGTACTTGGAACTTTAGGAGGTCCGGGTGGTTTGTTATTCTTTCGAGACCAAGTGAAGCTCGACGATGAGAAGTTTGAACCTCATCCTCTTCACTTTTGTCATCCAAATTGATCAACCTTTCATTATCGTCATTCTCATCAAAACTCGATGACATCTACAAAAAAATTTGAAGCTTTAGATGATAATAAAGCAAGAGCTAAACTCGATGACATCTACAATAAATTGATCAACCAATCCATAAGTTCTGAGACTATTTCTAAAAAAGAAGACCACCATCAAGAACGCCAAGACCACAAAGAAAGTGACAAACATGAATGTTGTTGCGGTTATGTTAAGAGTTAGACACCATTAAGATAAAAATCGTGATGTGGCTTTAGCCCTCAACCTCAAGTCGCGCAAATCGACATGTCAACACTTCCAATTTACAAATCTCTATCAAGCAAATAAAAAGGAATATTGGAGTGGGGATGCATGAATTTGAAAAATCGGAAACAGTAACAGCAAATCTATAAACCCTAACAATGAAAAACAAAGTAAAATCCGAATCAATTATACAATCAAACTAAAACATAAAAATCGAAACAAACAAATCATCGAGACCGAAACAATGAAAAACAAAGTAAAATCCGAATCAATTATACAATCAATACACAATCAAAACAGTAAAAATATATGATTAAAGACGAAAAAAAGATCAATATGATGTATAAAAGGATGAATATACAAACCTTAGTAGTTAAGAGCTCGAAAATTCCAGTGAATTAATGGTAGATCTGGAGTTATTTTGAAGAGATTTTGAAGAGAAGAAGAGGAGAAGAGGAAGGCTGCGTTTGGTTTAGGAATTAGGGTGGTCTCAAATGAAAAATGAAAAAGAGTTGGGTTTGGAGTTGGGTAACTGGGTTTACGCATATTTGGTTTGGAGTCCACGTGTTTTTCTTTTTTTTTTGAAAATTTTAATTTTTATTAATGTGGATTAATGTGAACTGACACATATACTTGCCCAACGTACATTTTTCAGATGGCCACTGTTGATGTTGAAGATGAAGAAGATAAGAATCTAACGGAAGAGCAAATTACAAAAATCATCCAAAGAGTGAAAAATGCAAAACCATCAAAGAGTGGAGGCTTTGCAAAAATTTGGACTTTCAAAGATGAAGGCTTGGCGGTGAAAAGAGTAAGCCGTGACTATAAGGATCAATATGAGGTAATACATTATTGCAATTTTATTTGTTCTACAATTAATTACAACCTCCACATCGTACTATACTCTTTATTTGGCAATACTTCACGTTATTTGCATATAAAAGACTTCCAAGTTCCAATTACCCATCTTAAACCTCTTAATGATAGCTTGTGCATATTTCTTTTGTGAAATAAAGATACCTTCCCATGCTTGCTTCACTTCCAAACCCAGGAAAAAACTAAGGCCTAATTAGTCATCTCAAATTCTTTTTTCATGTTCCTATTAAATCCAACGATCATAGCTAGAATGTTTTTGGTTATATCATATATATAGAGAAAGGATCATCAATTCTCATTTTGTTTCTTCACAAATAAAGTAAGTTGGAGCTACCCATAAAGGGCATTATTGAACCTATAAACTAGATTTTCCGTAACATATCATGATTCAAATGGATCTTCAAACCCATGGGAATAAGACATTATTGTCGTACAAATTAGCTACAAGTCTTTTACCTTTTGGTCAAGTAGCATTCATAGGAAGGGGTTTATGGTGTTCTGGGAGAATTTGGGATCCATTGTAGTGCGTGTGCTTGCATCGAATGCTCCCGTTGTTCCTTGCATTATTATTCTTCTGGAAATGCTGCTTAAGTTTTGAATTTTATTAGCACTTTCTGAGCCTTGGAACTCCCCCTTTAAGTTAATAATTTAAATAGCTCTGAAGAACTCCCCCTTAATTGTCTCCCATATTTGTGTTGCCGAAGATGCATTGACGATTCGTGAAAATTTTTTGTCGAGCTGTCAATCTAAGTATTTTAAACCCGTGTTTGATAATATCTAGCTTAGAACCCAAACTTCATCTTAATACACCCACGTAATTTTCAACTATGAAAATTTGTGTGGAAGAAATTGCTCACGCTTCAATATTTTTTTAATTTTTCTTTTTTTGGGGGGGTGGTGCATTATAACATATGTTTGATATATCTAGTCTAGAAGATTTAGGTAGTATAAACCTATGTTCCATAAAATCTATTCTAGAGCACAAACTTCATCTTAATACACCCAAAATCGTATTTTTCATCTATGAAATTGGTGCGGAAGAAATTGTCGACGCTTCGACATATGAGCTATTTATACTAGAAGAACTTCTATAAAGCACTTAAGACATAAGTCTAAACCCCCCTACATTAAACTTACATTAAACTTATTAGGACTAGTAACAACATTGGGTTACTTTGTAACCTTACTAAATTATTAGTCATATCTTTCACCATTTTTATTATTCTAATTTTGCTAACTATATATTTTAGTTATTTTAATTTTGTTAACTATGTATTTTAATTATTTTAATTTTGCTAATTATATTTTCTGGCCGAGCTAAAATCATTAGAAGTCTCAAGCCTCACACAAACATAATAAAACTCTGGGGAAGCTTTGAAGATCACAGATATTCTTACCTATTGCTAGAGCACTGTTTATGGAGTTTAAAGGAGGTGCTTGATGGTAATTACAAATCTTAGTCATTCATTTTACTCCTCCCATTTCATCTTCCTCGCTTCAAACATTCTACCCAATTATCCACTCTTTTTCTTGAATCGGATTTATGTTTTGTTGCAACATTATTCGTAACCTACAAAATTGTAGGCTACAAAAAATTAGCCCTACTTGGATTTGTATCTAATTAATTTGATACAAAAAACCTGATGGATAATTGGTGAAATCAGAGTTGTCACTTATTTATTATGACAATTAAGGTGCGATAATAGATGATTTGGTGAGAGTTTAATTAATTTGAGGAAAAAGAAACTTTTTTACTCTCTTAGAAAAAGAGCATGTTAGGGAAACATTATGGGAAAAAAAGTATATGAAAGAGTAAAACACGTACATGGGAGAGCAATTACGAATTTAAATACGTAAACAAAGATAGTCCGTCAATGTTAGGTTTAGAAACCGCGTGAGAAAAATAGAAAATATAGGAGTTTTTAAATTATATGATACACAATCACACTAATTAATATTTTTTTGTGATTTCTAACCAGATAATGAAAAACTAAAACTGCTCAAATGGGAAGAAACAACTCAAATAGCAAGAGGAATAGCAAGAGGCATTAACCACATGCATGACGCAAGAATCACACACTGCGACTTGAAACCAGCAAACATCATGCTCGCAAAGGTTCGATTTCCACATTCATTGACATTAATATAATTCTAATTAAGGAGTGAGGGAAGGGATTGAGAATTATGGGATGACAAATGAGAGCATGAGAGACAAATTTAGGCTTCTATTTAAGCCTTTCGGGTCGTTGGCATACTTTATGGGTCTTTAAAGTTCGGGTATTTGACCCGCGATGATGTTAAGGTGAACCGAAACCAAACCGATTAAAGTATATACGAACCGCATTCGGTGAATTAAACACAAAAAAAGAGCGATTTTGGGTATATACGACCCGCATATAACAAAGTTACATTTGGGTAACTTACGGCAATGGAGAAGATGATTTAAGGATGTCTATCGTTTATAGTTTTAACAAATTGATAGATTGATTGATAGGTCAGGCATGCGAATCATCGAAGAGTTAATACTCCATCTCACATTGATCTTCCCACTTTACCTTATTTATTTATCCTCATGTAAACAAGGTAATTACACACTCCCCCTTAACTTGTGTTCCTAAAACAGAATTCGAACAAAATAAAAACATTCTCGTTTATATCCCCCCTCCCCTCAACACTCTACCCTCCCAAGTAGTAGTCCCCGCACCTTGCACGCCAACCATCACCACCTACAGCCTACCGTACTTACATCACCATGAAACTCTACCAATGTCGGCAGTCCATGTGCACCCAAAACTTCCATATGTATAGTATTTGGTTTACAATTTCCAACAATATTTCTATTTTTCAATTTCATGGGCAAACACCATGAAAATCACCAATGATGAACTCTAAAACTGTATTTGTAGCAATTTAAAACAAAAGCTCAATTAAACCATTTGCTATAAAGACTAAATTAAAATATTAAATTACCATTTGCACTAAACGTTGTGAATTGCCACAACCTTTTTCCTATTGAAGATGCCGCAACGAACATAGCCCTAGATAGCACGGACACTTCTCCTAATCGGCCTTCACGTGTCGGACACCTCACCATTCAGACACGCGTCAAAATGTGTCGGACACCTCTAAAGGCGTGTCTAACTTTCATCTTTTATTTGGGCACGTGTCCATGGTATTTGTACACTTTCAAACGAAATCAAGTTGAATTTAAGGTAAATAGAGTGGATTGTTATACGGTTGAATTTGGTAGGGAAATAAGTTGAATTTGGGGCAAATGATATTCTTTAGACGAGTAATGAGATTTCGAAATAGATTGATTATAAGTTGGATTTTGGTTTTGGAAATGTGAATGAGTTATAATTAACCTCAAATTTTACAATCACTTATTTAAATTTAATATCATATACTTTTTCAAAAATAAAATCACACATATATAACTATGAAATATATATTTATTAAAAATAAATAACGTGTCCCGTGTCCGTTTTGGTGCTACCTAGACATAGCCACAAACTATTTCCCATAATAGACTGGTGACAGCCAACTCATGACGACAAGAGCTTGAGGGACTACAATGAAGGCGGTAGAGGAACTCATGGTGATGGTTGTCATGGTGATGTTTGTAGTGATAGAGCCGGGTAGTGAGTTAGAAATGTTAGTTGGGTTGTGGATGACTGAGAGATTACTAGCGGTGGGCAGAATTGTTCATTTACGGTAGAGATTGGCATTATGATCAAAATTAACATGCAAATCGTGCAAATCTGATCCTAAACAAGTTGTTAACAAGCACCCATACACTCACGGGAATGATTGGCAGCAAAACAAAAAGCCTCTTATGATCAAAATTAACATGCTCACACATCATCAAACATCTTATCTGCACATACATTAACATTAAACAATTTATCATTGAAAATTTTGAGATATGGCGAGTGTATGAGGGGTTGAGGGATGAAGAGTCGAGGGTGGCTGAACAACCCAACGGTGGGTGGGTGTAATGGTGGGGGTGTCTAGTGAGGAATATTGAAAGTTTTATAACTGGATTTGCCGATTAAACAAATTATGTTCACTTAAATAAAATTATTATTCAAGAATGAGTGCCATATAGAAAGTAGAAAGGGGGAGATCAAAAAGCAATGGAGGGACTACTAAATAAGGAAAAAAGAGCATAAAAAAAACATCCCAAAAGGGAAATTTAAAAAAAAAATGCTAAAACTTGATTGAAACTTCAAGTGTGATAGGAAGTTATGCCAAAAAGAGAAAGAAACACAAGACGCACAAAGTCTTGAACATTAGGTGGGGAGATTAGAGACACACTAGCAAATCACTACTAGACCCAAAATTATAGTCTTTTGCAATATGAAAAATTCTTAGGTCCTCCTGGAGTACAATTAATGTGTCCTCCGTAGCCAATAGAAGCTTTCATTTCCAATATTTTACTTAAATTTGCCTTCATATTTGTAACTTTTAAATTGAGATGAAAACTCCTATTGGCTAGAGGAGGACACATTAAATGTCCTCCACGAGGACCCAAGAATTTTTCTTGCAATATCACCTCATAATGGATGCTCAATTAAGAGTTAAATACCTCGACGTAGGTTTTCTTCAACCTCAAAAAATGACCTAGTTACTCCTAAATCAAACATATAAATGAGTAACAAAGTGTTTTGACAATGTGTGAAGTTGGGCACCACAAATATACTTCTGAAAGGCAAGGGAGACAGCGTGGTACCCAAATTAGAGTTGAGAATCGGTAAAACAACAATCAAAACAAGGCTCCTTAAATCAAATATATCTTCTCTCCTCTCTATCTAACTTCTGAAATAAATAAAAAGAAATAGTGGGCAAGAGCTAAGTGTCACGTGAAGAAAGAAAAGGAGTCTTCCCCTCTTTGGAATTTACATCTACTTCCTATGTGAAGATGCTCTCTTCTTTCCCATATAAAGAGCATCTTTCCAATCTACTCCCCTAGATTTTTACGTGGTACCCTAATTCTACACCAATACACCCTAGACTTTTCTATCAAACTCAATTATGCCGCTAAGTTATGTAAAACATTACGTAATCTATTAGTTTCATAAATTGTGTAGCTCTTATACCCGCCTTTAATGCTTGATTCCATTATCTTTCCTTAATCACCAATGTCAATCTTTCCCTTTTTTAAAGCCATACGTGAGAATGCTAGTAAGCTAAAAGAAAAATCCTCGAAAGCGGCATTTGATTAGTAAAAGGGTAAAACAAAATATGGTATCAACAGGGTGAGAAAAAAAGGAAGGAATGAAATACCTTCTTCGATTGTTTAGAAAATGCAAGTAATTGAAAAGGAAACCATAATACTCAACAAAACCCAGCCCTCACCATCAATCATCAATCATCAACATCAACGACCATAAACATCACCCACGTAGGCAACATAACACGATTGTTTGCCGCAAATTTGACGTCATTTTTCGCCCTTGTAATCCATAGCCAACACCATAACCCCATAACTACTACTGAAAATCCCCTCCTCACCACACAAAACACTTTGGTGTTATATTTTGAAGAAAAGGATTCACCCATGTACTTTCATTGTTTGTAATTAATTCATTCGATCGTTGAATTAAGGTTCGTTTCTGTGTTATTTACACCCAATATACAAGATTTCAAGGTTCATTTATGTGTTATTTACACCCCATATATAATTTGCAACTAATATTATTGGATTCGTGAACATATGTAATGATATTTTGCCTTAATTACGAAAAAATACTAATGTGCAATATTGTGTTATTTTTTAGTTAGACTTCATTTCTAACTAACTTAACAAATAAGACCTCTTAACTTCCGGATCATTTCCACAAATGTTAAAAATAATATACTAAGGTTTGTACCACTTGAATCATTAATAAAATTAATATAGTTTTTCACTTTTTTGTACTTAAATCATTAACTAACAAAATCTTCTTTTTTTTCTATTTCTTTTTACAAGAACGACAATCCGATCATTGAGGACAATGTAAGGATCATCGACTTTGGAGCCTCATGTTCTTTCGGCGAAGATGTGACAATAGCGACAGATGCATACTGCAATGAAGGTAAATTAGTTGTTTGTTATTTAAATTCAAAATTTCAATATGAAATTCCTTTTCATTACTACCACTCAAAATGAAGCATTTAGAATCCACGAATATTTTTTTATTAATACAAATGCTTATAATGCTTACCTAGAAGTGTCAACTTTCGACCCATTTTTTTTAAGGTAAGATAAGATCTGACAGAGTCCAGCCAATTTGACCCGAACCCAATATAAACTTTTGAAACTTTACCTTTCTTCATACAACGACTAGAAGCGTCAACTTTCGACCCATTTTTTCTAAGGTAAGATAATATCTGACAGAGTCCGGCCAATTTGACCCGAACCCAATATAAACTTTTAAAACTTTACCTTTTTCCATATTACCACTCAAACAAAGCATTTTGAATCCACGAAAGTTATTTTTTTATAAATACAAATGTTTATAAAGCTTACCCTAGAAATGTCTCGACCCATTTTTTAAAGGTGAGAAACGAATACTAGGGTGGAGTGACCCATTAAGTCGAAGATAATTTATTAAAATATTATAAAATTAATATGTATATACTATACTATATACGATTCAACAAATTCTTTACGTTTATTTCTTTGCGATGTATGGCAGGCCATTTTACTTTTTTACTTTTTTGCGCTTTCCTTTACCAATCCCAATCACCCCTTCCGCAACCAGTAGACATCCTTGTTCTTTACCCACCCAACCCAACCGCTTAGCTTTTCAATGGACCACCCTACAGTAATGGAGCCTAACTCAGCCAAACTCGACGAGAAACAACCACATCCACAACCACAATTGTACACCAACTAACACCTGTTAGACCACACCAGACCGGGCGCCACCCTTTCGTCTGGTTTCTCCTGTCTTCAATGTCGACATGGTCGTGTTTGTTGAAGAGTGAAATGTAATGGTAGATGGGGTTATGGACAAGAGTAGGTTATTAATTAGATCGGTAAAGAAGTTACCTAAATAAATACGTAAAGAACACGTTGAAACAACCAAAAAGGAAAACGTAAAGATATAGAGTCGGAAGGAGTATTTCACAGAATCATAATAAAAAAATTCACTTTAATATTTTAAATTACAAAAATAATTAGCAAGTCATTTAAATATTTAAAATTAATTCTTCAGATATAAGTAAGTTAACAAATAAATATGAAAGTATTCATATTACATTAATAGTGGTAAATAAATAAGGTTTGTGATAGACGATACATCTCAACCAAAACGTTAAGACCTTAGGGTGATGGTTTAGGTCCAATCAATATTTCAATATCCTAATACACCCACTCACTTGAATGTGCACACTTCAATGTGCCCAGGCTCCTCCATAAAACTCATTCGTGAGATATTGGGGGCTTCAAGGATTTGAACCTGTGACCTCTAGTATAATTTAATATCTTAATAGCTTGACCCCTAACTCGAGCATATCTTTTGACTAAACACACTCAACCCATTCCAGAAGAATATTTAACATTATAACTTTAATTTAATTACAGGTGAGCAAGAGCAAGGAGAGAAAACGAAGGCTAGTCCACAACGAGACATCTATGCATTCGGGTCGATTCTGATCCATCTTTTGTGCCGCAACTCTGAAGTACGAAACGACGTAAACGCGGAACAATAAGTATTCAGAAATACGTCTGCGCAATCAAAGATAGCCAATTCGTCCATGGGAACTTGAAGAAGAAACACAACAGGACCGAAGTCGAGAAACTAGGAAAGCTGACAAAAGATTGTGTTGCAGAAGACCCCCAATCAAGGCCCTCAATTAAAGAAATCCTCACTACTTTGGACAACTTATCGAACTAGTATTTCCTTGTTTTATTATTACACATTTATTACAATTTTATATTTGTTATTTTTTATGGATACTTGTAGATGCTCCCGAGGAAATGGTGTGGGTCTTTCTAGACACGCAAAAAGTGTTCAACTTTCCTATTTCGGATATGTTGAACCACCATTTCTTGGGTAACGGCTTTTCCCTACGCGGTTTTGCTCTTTGAGCTTCTATTTGTATTCACCACTTTTTGATTATGGATACATTTTGATATAGTTTGATAATATGATAATATCTTTGCTAAAACATTTGCGTTGTACTCCATATCTTTACTTAACTTTGGAGAAACTAATGGTCAAAATGAGTTCGTCGACCACCAAAGTCAAAGAGGGAATGAAAACTATAACTAATGGAGATAATAAATTGAAGAGTAAAATAAAGAACCCTATACAAAAATTCTAGAAATACGTAACGTTGAAGCGATTATGTCAGATTTAATACGCAAGAATCATAGGTTGTGCACCATACAATGAAGACCACTATTGATTTAAAACAAAAATTGCACATGGACACAAAAATTGCACATGGACTTAGGGGAGAAAAAAAAAAACATAAGAGAAGTAAAAAAGATCACAACTTTAATTGAATTCACTCGACAAAGTGGAAAGTGGAGAGAATACCTGCAAAATAGAACGATCCCATGATGCAACAGAGCAAATCCGCGCACATCCTGAGATTTTGCAACAAGATAAAAAGGATTGGAATTTTATCATATTGGTTCAATCACGGCATAAAATTCATAATAAAATAAAATCTTCTAACAAAAAAAACTTAGAAAGTGAAGGAAAGAAGGTACCTATTGAATCCAAGCCGGCAAATAGTAGCCTCATCGGCAGCACAAAAAAAAAAAAGATAAATCAGATGGGGTATAAGAGCATTAAAGCTTGGATTTTTTCTTATCCTAAAATTGATTTAACACGGAAATTGTTTGAAAGAAGCAAATTTTAATTGAATTCTATAAAATCCAATGATGCAAAAATCCTTTTTTTACGCAAGGGACTAGTTTTCGAGAGTGATAAAATCTCAATTGACACAAATCGATAGTATTAGCTACCCAGATTTGTATAAAAGCATTTGAATTGTTTCCGTTGTCGATAAAGATAACAACTTTAGTGATAGAAAACCATCTGATTAGATATACAATTGATAAAGTTGACATCTTTGGAGTCGGCGAAACAATGAAAGCATCAATACGAACCTATAAAGCAGTTTTGCTACAACCACCGAGAGATCCGATGACTCAAACCTGCAAATAGATAGATTCGATGATGCAGAAATCTAAATAATAATTAAAAAAACAAGGATTTAATTTTGGCAAATACAGACGTTAGATAGATCCGATGACACTAACCTGCAGAAGCAATCGAATTATTACCGTTGTTGTTGATAAAGGTAACAACTTTTGTGATCCGACAACCCGACAGCCTCCCTCCTCTCCAACCGGTCTTCGTCCTCGTCCGGATCTGCCAAAAAGGCCGGATCTGCCAACCCGAAATACCCTCCCTCATGCCGCCCTCCTTCCTCCCACATCGTCACCGACAACAACCTGTTTGATGTGCTGTTTTTTCAATTTTCAGATTTGTTGTGTCGATGCCCTTATCTTTGTTGTTTGTAGGATTAGTTTCAGATTGGTTTTGATATAGTTAAATGCCAAGATTACTATCTTTTGTTTGTGTTGGTTGGTGTTGGTGTTGGCGGTGGATGGTGTCTTAGGGTTGTCTTTGGTTGGTGAATGATAATATCTTTTTTCCTATCTTTTGTTTTCGGGAAACAGGAAATCAACTCGCCAACAATAATAGGATTTGTATATATTTCATACTAGTTTGAATGCCGTTAATGTAAAAGTGCGTTGCGGCACAGGTAATAAACTTATTTATAATGCGAAAAAAAACGTTATAAGGGTTTAATGTTTACATTCTATGTCTAATGATTGGTTTACATATTATTAAAATATCTCTTACAAAAAAAATAAAAGATTAATATATACTGGGTTAACTCTTATTTATAATCATATAATTACCATACCTTATACTAATCTTTCGATGTGGGACAATTATATGGTAGTTACGTAAAAACATTTAGGGTAGTTAAATGTTATATCTCCGTTCAAACTATAGACGTGTCTTTGAATGTGAACCAAATTCCAACGCAATACTACATGGTTGAGCAACATGACACCCCCTATAACAATAGTCTTCTTGCCCCCATCTTCTCATTTGAAACAAAATCTTTCACGCAGATCCCTATTTTTCTTCCCTATTCACACACATGATCTAAAACAATCTCATCCCTTGAAAGATCGATCCTTGTCTTCGAAACTTCTCTCAAATTTATCCAACCAAGTGAAAAACTAAACCCTTGTTCTAGAAAAATCCACAATCCAATAAAAACTAACCCTTGCTCTCGACAATGTTGTTAGAATTAAGATTTTACTTTAATTTGGATTAATGGGGTCAAGATTAAGTTTATCAATATGATCTTTTGAGGTTTCTTGTTATTATTCATGTTACCTATATGTTTTAATAATGCAAGCGATATTTTCTTTGATAAAAAACCTTATTTATTATCACTATCCTCGTTAAACTCAACACCCTCCACAAATAACCCTCCCTCCACCCCACTAATTTCCCCGCAAAATAAAACATCAGCCACTGTGATTAGTTCTTACTACTTGAAACAACCTCGTCCAATCCACTATTACTATCACTACTTTTTTCATCACGTTTTACATCTAAGAAGTCATAAATCACATTCACCTCCATGAAACACCATTCTTTACTCCAGTTGATATGGATCCTCGTCTACCTTATCGAAGACAATTTATTTCTCCTTCAACAAAGAAAATTTTAAGAAGCGATCTTCCCTCTTATCTCTCTCCCTTTTCTTTCTATTCTTTTTCTCGCCCCTCCCCTACCTCCGTTCGGATACTCAAACAAAGTGTTTGGGTACTTTGTTTGTAAACTAAATAAGTTTGAATATTATATATATATACACGAACTTTGCTATTTATTTCATTTTGCATAAATAAATCTAACTACCTTCATCTCATTTTTATTGTCATTTTTTCTTCAAATTTTATTATCTCATAATTATTATCCTCTTTCTAGATCTAGTAAGAAAAAACTTTAGTCAACTAACTCGTCGTAATCAACCGCATTCCCACTCGAAACAACTTTTAGCCCACTACTTAATCCCTTCGGTTCACACATAAAACGGTCTAAAATGTAAAGCTTTCATCTCTCTCTTGAAAAGTCCATCTAACTAACAGAAAACTAACCGCTACTTTCTAAACTTCATCATTTATACATCCCGTTAAGATTAAGTTGAACATGACAAAAAATGCGTAAACTTAGGTTTTGTTTGATAACGACAGATTGAACATTTTTTTTACCATTTTGAGAGTTTTTACACTATTTAAATAACAAATGTGCTACTTTGAGTGTTGATCATCGACATATTGAAATAGTAGATTGTGGTGTAATTTTCTGTTTTACATCATGACCTTTAATTAGTATATTATAAGGAAATAAAATTTGATTTTTTTTATCTCTGAGGAAATTAAAGATCAAACTTTATTTTTATCATATTTATAATTAATATTTTTCACTTAAAATATATAAATTTATGCAAGTTCAAATAAGTTAGCTAAAAGTTATAAATCACAAATTGTACGAAGCAGTATAATCATTTTTTTATTAATATGAAATAAATGTCATAAACTTCATGAGAATATTAATGCGGTAGAGAACTATATAAGAGTTGGCAAGTACGTGACCCCCTTTTAGGGTTAAATTTTTTCATTTATTTTTTTATTTTTGCCTAAAGGTGGTTAAAGCATCGTATTATGTATGACGAATATGTCTCACCCTTCTCCAATTCGTATCTCTCCCTAAATTATAGTGATGATGTGCTCATTTTACAAAAAAAAATATATAGCATCAACATTAATTAGTTTGCTCCATATAATTGAATAGTACCGTTTTTTATGCATGTAAAATTGCCAGAAGAAAAGCTTGAGAGAGACGGTCTTCACTATGTTAGGAAAAGACTACTCTTACTCTTTTATGTGTTTTTCATGACTTTTTTTTAATGTTGGTCGTTGCTGGAATTGAATCTTAACCTTGTACATATTTCTATAATAAGTGTATCTAATTTACCTTCAAGCCTCATTCAAATCTATTTTATTACTTGTGGTACCATTTTTACTTTAAATTGTAAAACAATTGCACAATAAAGTTTTTCAAAACATTTACTCATTTGTCATAATATGATATTTCGATTCGCAAATTAGCAGCAGCAACTTTCTTTATCTTTTAATACTCCTTGAAAAATAGATACCAAACTTTGTACTTATCAATAATTTGTGAATATCTTATTTAAATTTTGATTAATATACTTTTATATAATGACAAATGAATTTAAATAATATAATAATAAATCAATAGAAATTGAAGTGTTTTGTGAGGGAAATAACTTTAAAATTAGTAAGAGAATACATATGATATTTGAAAAATAAACTTCGTATTATGTATAATTAAATATGACATTGACAATAACAAAAGACGTATGGACATATTTCAGCGTTCATTTTACTCTTTACATGCGTAAATTCCATGTAGTACGTATTATGCATGCACATTTGTCACAAGCCGGTTCGCCATATGGCCTTTTAGCCTCATAATACCTCATTTTTTTAATCGGAAGTTGTTATAAAATTGGATATTATAAATATATCAAAGGTTTTTTTCCTTCTAATTTAATAAAAAGTGAACAAATACTAATGAATAATTTTTTAAAATTAATAAATTGTAGATAATTAATTTATTTCCTGTTTCTAATAATAAAATTGTAAAATAATTAATTAATTCTCATTTCTTATAGGAAAATCATATTCCTAGTTATAATAGAAAAAAATTAAATAATTATTATCTCCTAATTCTAATAGTATAAAGGGAAAAAAAAGCCTTAGTAATTTGTTAATTTATTTCCTATTTCTAATAGGAAAATGGTAAAATAATTAATTAATTCTCATTTCTAATAGGAAAATTATATTCCTAATTATAATAGAAAAATTGTAAATAATTAATTATCTCCTAATTCTAATGCCAATAGTATAAGTAGAAAAAAAAAGCCTCCTTTAGTTATATATATTGATTGACAATTTTACCCTCCTCACTTTTACACCTCTCTTATCTCTCAATGTACTACATTGATAAAAATAAAAAAAGTGTACTGCATCGGTAGTCTAGGTTGCACCAAAACGGACACGGACACGACACGGACACGTGACACGGCATCCCATGAAATTTAGGACACGGGACACGGCATTTAAATTTAATAAAATATATATTCTATAGTTATATATGTGTGATTTTATTTTTGAAAAAGTATTGAATATATATTCTAAAATCACGTGATTTATCACTTCCTAGGCAATACAACTTCCTACATGCAACCAAACGACCCCTTATAATCAATCTATTTCGGATCCGCCAACCGAAATACCCTCCCTCATGCCGCCCTCCTTCCTCCCACATCGCCACCGACAACAACTTTGTTTGATGTCTTTGTTTTTTCAATTTTCAGATTTGTTGTGTCGATGCCCTTATCTTTGTTGTTTGTAGTATTAGTTTCAGATTGGTTTTGATATAGTTAAATGCCAAGATTACTATCTTTTGTTTGTGTTGGTTGGTGTTGGCGGTGGATGGTGTCTTAGGGTTGTCTTTGGTTGGTGAATGATAATATCTTTTTTCCTATTTTTGTTTTCGGGAAACAGGAAGTCAACTCGCCAATAATAATAGGATTTGTATATATTCCATACTAGTTTGAATGCCCGTGCGTTGTAACGGGGTAATAAATTTATTTATAATGCAAAAAAAAACAACGTTATAAGGGTTTAATGTTTACATTCTATGACTAATGATTGGTTTACATATTATTAAAATATCTCTTTCAAAAAAAATAAAAGATTAATATATACGTGGGTTAACTCTTATTTATAATCATATCATCACCCTACCTTATACTAATCTTTCGATATGGACAATTCTATTATTTATATGTAATATATTCACCAAACTTGGATTATTTTTCTGATGTGGGACAATTCTACTATTTATACGTAATATATATTCATCAAACCTGCATTATTTTTCAATGTGAGACAAATAACATACTCAGAATTACACTATCTTTTTTCCACTTAGTTCGACATCCAACCAGATCCCGAATATCGAATACGGACAATTGCTACTCATTATATCTAATAGTTATATTTAAATTTAATAATATGATCAAGTACTCTCCATTAATATTTGTACGTTGTTTTTCTTCAAAAAAAAAATCATAATTGAGATACGGAAATTTTTCGTGGTACTCCTTAATTTTGTCAGATTTTCCATGTTACCCCTACTTTTAAGAATCTACCTACGGTACCCTTGAGGTTCCATTTTTTTTGCCCATGGTACCCCCTAATGTAAAGGTTATTAAATGGACGTTAAGTTTGATGGCGTGTTAATAAAATAACAATTAAAAATAATTTCCCCTTTATTGTTTTATTGGTACGAATATCTCTCTCTTTTAATTGAAAATATAATTAACTATATCATTATAGTATTAGAAATTTCTCATGGTAACTTTGAACTTTGATAGATTACACATGGTACCCCTAATTTTAAGTTTCTACAAATGGTACCCGTGTTCACCTTTTTCTTTCTCAGAATACCATTTGACAACTTCCGTCATAAGCCCATTACTCTTATGACTTGGGGACGCCTTTTTTCTTTTGTTATCTACGGAGTATAACACAAACACTTCATTATCTAATTCCTAAATCCATATTTTATTTAATAAACTAACATTTAATACCTAAATAACAAAATACAAATAGCATGGCATGCTCAATTACTCATCTAGCTACTCATAGGAGTAATAGCATTATGAAAAAAAAATAAACACAAGGGTATTATATGTAGAAACTTAAAATTAGAGGTATTATGTGTAATCTACCAAACTTCGAGGGTATCATGAAAAATTTCCATTATAATACTGACCATTTTATCGCTCTTTCTCCCACCTAAAAAAAATGTTACAACTTTAAAAATTTAACATTTAATTCAAGATTATGTTTAAAGTCTCTTATATAATAAGTATACTTTGAGAGATTAATATATTTGGGGTGATACCTAAGTTCTAAGGATAAATCCTATTTATAATCATAGGATCACCTCAGCTTATGATAATTTTCTGATGTAGGACAATTCAACTATTTATACGTAGTATTTATTTATCACACCTACATTCTTTTTCAATGTGAGACGAATAACATATTTAAAAGTACACCATATTTTTTGAACCTAATTCGACATCCAACCCAATTTAATAATAACTAAATACTATATTATCTATTAATATTCATACATTCAACATTTGTTTTCTATTTTTTTTATCATAATAAAAATATATGCAAATGATATGAACCTATACTCTAATGATAGAAATTTTTTTAACACAATTCTAATTATATTATTTAAACGTAGTATATTTACCACACCTACATTATTTTTTAAATGTGGGACATATAAAATCAATAGGTAGAAAATATAATGATATAAACTTTTAAGAGCACTCCAAGACAGTACTTAAGATACTCAAATGATTTTGGGTTGATGGCTAAGTTCCAAGGATGCCTCTTATTTATAATCATGGAATCACCCACCTTATGTTATATTTCGATGTGGGAAAATTCTATTTTTTATACGTAGTATATTTATCACACCTATATTATTTTTCAATGTGGGACATATAACATACTATGAAATACACCATCTTTAATATGTGCAAATTATATGAAATCTATACATACTCTAATGATAGCATTTCTTACCATGAATCTAATAATATTATTTTCATAATTTTTTTACCAACATTATTTCTTTAGTTTTGTACTCTGTCAGGAGACTACCATTGGTAAAACTTTTAGTTTTGTATTTTTTGATTTTCTTGCTCATGTTCTTAACTCTTTCCCGGATAGTTCCCAACGATTTCCACTTTATTTTTTTTATATCATATCGTAGATAATGATTGAAAATCTTAAGAGTACACAATTTTTATATCATGTCCTACCATTATTTTTTTTTATATGTAGCATATTCACCGCACCTACGTTATTTTCCAATGTGGGACAAAACATACTAAAAAGTACACAATTTTACGTATTACGAAGTACACCATCTTTAATATGTGCAAAGAATATGAAATCTATGCTCTAATGATAGCATTTTTTACCACAAAGCTAATTATATTATTTTCATAATTTTTGTAACGATATTTTTTTGTCAAATGAAATGTAAAAGGTTGATATAAAAATTGGAAATATCACTTGAATATAATTTAGGAAATATACATATTATAATAAATAAAAGATTCTCCACTTTATTTTTTACATTAAAAATTATACTTTCCTAAATTGATTTTTGATGATGTGGACGCTCTCAAATCGCTCGAAAAAACTCTCTTTTATATATATATATATATATATATATATATATAGGGAGAGAGAGAGAGAGAGAGAGAGAGAAGGGTTCTTATAAGGCCTTGATACCATATAAGGCCCTAAGTCCTTATAAGAACCCTTGGATGGAAGGGATGAAGGGGTGAGATTACATCTAAATGAATGGCCACTAACCAATCTACCCTAATTTGCTCCTCATTGCAATTAAAGTTCTCACTAATCCACTCATCCTCCTCCCATAATCATAATCCCTCCCCTCTCTCTATATCTCATTTCCCTCACATTTCCTCGACAAACCAAAAAAAAAAAAAAAACAAATCTCCTCATCCTTTCCTCTCATAATACCCGACAAACCAAAAAAATATCCAAATCTCCTCATCCTCCCCACCGGCCAACCAACCACGGTCATTGGCCGGCCACCACAACACCAACCTCCTGACAACCCACCGCCACGCACCACCACGACTCCCCTCCCCGCCGCCGCATATCCCCACCACCCTCGGATCTACTCCCTTTCTCCCTCCCGTCTGCCGCATATACCCGCTGCCGCCTGCCACACCGCCACACTCCTCACACCTCCTCCCTCCCTCCCTCCACCGCACCACACACCTCCCTCTCTCCCTCCCTCCACCGACATCAACATCAACCGCACCACACACCTCCCTCCCTCCTTCCCTCCCTCCACCGCCGTCCTTCCTCCTCCCGCACCTCCTGCCGCCAATACTCCTTCCGCCGTCCTTCCTTCCTTCCTCCTTTTTCCATTTTTTTTTTTGGTTTTGTTCTTTGTTTTTTGTTCCTGTACTGCGTTTTTGTTTTTTTTTGTTCTTTGTTTTTTGTTTTTTTTTTTGTTTTTGTTCTTTGTTTTTTGTTTTTTGTTTTATTTTTGTTTTTGTTCTTTGTTTTTTGTTTTGTTTTTGTTTTTTGTTTTTATTTTTATTTTTTATTTTTTTATTTGGTTGTTATTGTTATTTGATTTTTT
Organism: Silene latifolia; assembly: GCF_048544455.1. Lineage (NCBI taxonomy): Eukaryota > Viridiplantae > Streptophyta > Magnoliopsida > Caryophyllales > Caryophyllaceae > Silene > Silene latifolia. The sequence goes on from NC_133532.1 coordinate 4,668,953, forward strand.
GGACTAAAGTTATACATCTTGTCTATTAAAGTTATACATTGTGGGCATTAGAGTTATACACACGATATTTAAATTTGGTTTTGTTATTTGGTTTTTTTTTTATTGTTATTTGGTTTATTTCAGATTTCGGGTTGGGTTGGGTTGTTGGTTTTTTTTTTTTTTTTTTTTTTTTTGTGTTATTTACTTATTATGTTGTTATTTATTTAGATCTAGTTTTTAGATTTTTAGATTTGTTTTAGATTTTTCATATTATTTTTTTTGTTTTTTTGTTGTTAATTTTTTTTTTTTACTAGAGTTATACATCAAATGCCTAGAGTTATACACTGCGTGCATTAGAGTTATACACACGATATTTAAACTTGGTTTTTTTTGGTTTTTTTTTTAGATTTTAGATTTGGTTTTTTGTGATTGTTATTTGGTTTTTTGTTTTGTTATTGTTATTATTGTTATTTGGTTTTTATTATTGTTATTCATTTTTTTTATTTGTTTGATTTTATGATTTGTGTTATGTTTTGATTTGATTTTTTTTTATTGTTTGATTTTTTTACTATTTTATGACTAAAGTTATACATTTTATGACTAAAGTTATACAATTTTGTACTAAAGTTATACAAATTTGGACTACAATTATACAAAAAATGAACTAAAGTTATACAAAAATGAACCAAAGTTATTCAAAAATCGACCAGAGTTATACAAAAATGCACCAAAGTTATACAAAAATTGGACTAAAGTCATACAACAATGGACTAAAGTTATACAAAAAATTGGACTAAAGTTATACAAAAAATTGGACTAAAGTTATACAAAAATGAACCAAAGTTATACAAAAATGAACCAAAGTTATACAAAAATGGACCAGAGTTATACAAAAATGAACCAAAGTTATACAAAAATGAACCAAAGTTATTCAAAAATTGGACTAAAGTTATACAAAAAATTGGACTAAAGTTATACAAAAATGAACCAAAGTTATACAAAAATGAACCAAAGTTATACAAAAATGGACCAGAGTTATACAAAAATGCACCAGAGTTATACAAAAAATTGGACTAAAGTTATACAAAAAAATGAACCAAAGTTATACAAAAATGAACCAAAGTTATACAAAAATGGACCAGAGTTATACAAAAATGCACAGGAGTTATACAAAAATGCACTGAGTTATACAAAAGTTAGTCCATTTTTGTATAACTTTAGTCCATTTTTGTATAACTTTGGTCCATTTTTGTATAACTTTGGTTCATTTTTGTATAACTCTGGTTCATTTTTGTATAACTTTAGTCCATTTTTTGTATAACTTTGGTGCATTTTTGTATAACTCTGGTCGATTTTTGTATAACTTTGGTTCATTTTTTGTATAACTTTGGTTCATTTTTGTATAACTTTGGTCCATTTTTGTATAACTTTGGTGCATTTTTGTATAACTCTGGTGCATTTTTGTATAACTTTGGTTCATTTTTGTATAACTTTGGTTCATTTTTTGTATAACTTTAGTCCAATTTTTTGTATAACTTTAGTCCTATTTTTGTACAACTTTAGTCTTTTTTTGTATAACTTTGGTCTATTTTTGTATAACTTTGGTTCATTTTTGTATAACTTTAGTCCATTATTGTCTTAGATGAAAAAAAGTACCTCACAAAAAAAAAAACGAGATTTAAAACACGAAATCTTAAAAAAAACGTATACCAAAAAGAGATTTAAGAAAATGAATAATAAATGAGAACTAACAAAATAAAAGACAACTAAAATAAAATAAAAGACAAAAAAAATAATGAATGGAAAAAACAACTCAAAACATACAAATTAACACAAAACGAAAAAAAAAAAAAAAAAAAAAAAAAAAAAAAAAAAAAAAAAAAAAAAAAAAAAAAAAAAAAAAAAAAACGAGTTGAAAAAAAAAAAAAAAAAAAAAGTTGGCGGCGGTGGTGGGTGGTTAGTTGGTGTCGGGTGGGGTGGTGGTGGGTGGTGGTGAATGAAGATGAGAGGAGTGGGTGATTTATTTGGGTTTTGGTTTTTTGGGATTTTGGGGTTTTTTTTAGAGAAGAGAGAAAAGTGAGATGTAGAGAGAGGAGGAGGAATTGTGATAATGAGATGATGAATGATTAGTGAGGTTGTTTTATTGAATTGATGAGTTAATTAGAGAAAAGGTGGAGGGATTAATTTGTAGCCACATATTGACATCAAATCTTAGCCTTCCATTGCCTTGATCCAATGGCCCTTAGAAGGACTTATGGACTCAAATATATAATGGACCTTAGTTGATCCTTTCTCTATATATATATATATATATATATATATATATATATATATATATATATAGAGAGAGAGAGAGAGAGAGAGAGAGAGAGAGAGAGAGAGAGAGAGAAGAGATCTACTAAGGTCCTTAGATATAATAAGTCCATAAGTCCTAATGTGGACGGTTGGATCAATCAAACCAATGGCCAAGATTTCGCAATCAAACCCCACTAAACCCCATTAAACTAATATTTTTGATTTACCTCTCTCCTCTTACCCACTAACCCATGCATGCTACACTGTTTGTCCATCAGTCCATGATCATTTCCCTCCTCATTTTCTAGACAATTCAAAACAACTTGCGGGTATTTTTCCCTCTATTTCCTGTCATTTCGTCTTCCTTTTCTTTCTTCACAATTCTGATAACTCCATTTTCATCACTACCAATTAACTCCATCCTAACAAACGCCATTTTCATCACTACAAATTAATACCAACTCGCGTGCAAACTACTTTGTCTCCATTTTTTTATAAGGTATTTTCTCCATTCCTTATTTAGTGATTTGTAGTTTGTTTTTTGTTAATTATTACCTTTGTTAAACTATCATAAAAAGAGTTCATTTGATTTTTCAATCTTCAATTATGGGTTTCTTTGATGTTTATTTGTTCAATTGTTAATTATGGTTGTGCGAGATCAAATTCGAGGTCATTTGATAATTAACAATGTTTTTGCCAAGAAAAATGCCAAGAAATCTTCCAAGAAATCTGAATCGAAGGTAAAAAATCTCGTCTTGTTGGTATAACTCTTATATAATGATTTGTAACTTCAATTAAATATCTGTATAACTCTAATCCCAATTGTTTGTCATCTCTGAGATGGATGTTGTAGAAAGTATTGACACGGGAGTTGATATCCAGGTTAAAAGTTTTGATTTTGATTTATACGTTACTAGATGTCTAACTTTGCTTACTAGATGTATAACTTTAGTACTCAATATGTATAACTCTGGTTAATTAATGTAAAACTCTGGTTAATAGATGTATAACTTTAGTACGCAATATGTATAACTCTGGTTCCTAGATGTATAACTCTGGGTTCTAGATGTATAGCTCTTCTGATTCTGTGACCAACTCCTTCTTCATAATGTCAAACTCTAATTGTTATATGTATGACTATACTTTTAATTAGTTTTCATTCATAGAGTTATACAATATATGCCTACAGTTATACAATTTATACCTGGATATATACAATATATAGCTAGAGTTATACAATTTATACTTTGGAGTTATACATTAGATGCCTGGACTTATACCTGGAGTTATTCCTGGAGTTATTCATTATCTTTGTATATGCTTACAGTTATACATTTTATGGCCGAGTTATACATTCTATGACTAGAGTTATACATTACATGACCAGAGTTATACTTTCTATTGCTAGAGTTATACATTTTATCGCTTGATCATTTGTTGAATAACTCGATTACATGTTGAATAACCTGCTGTCAACATGTATAACTCGAGTTATACAATGTATGGCCGAGTCGAGACATTCTATGGCTAGAGTTATACATTACATGGCCACAGTTATACTTTCTATTGCAGTCATTTGTTGTATAACTCTGATTACATGTTGAATACTTCTCTTTGTCATAATGTATAATCGAGTTATACAATATTTGCTTAGAGTTGTACATTTTATTCCTGGAGTTATACAATATATGCCTAGAGTTACACATTAGATAATTCTAGTTTCGGATTGTCCACTTTTGTTATTATATGTATAATCGCATCGTTAATCTGAATCCCTTTTTGTTTGTCACTCTGAGATGGATGATGCACCAATCTTGAGAAGGAGCTGATTCCCCAGGTTCAAAGTTTGACCCTTTTATAATCTGTTGTCATTTGTTGCATAACTCGATTACATTTTGAATTACTTTTCTTTGTCAGAATGTATAACTCTTGATATTTTTCGATTAACTCTATTATCGAATGTATAACTTTTCTTATATTTTGTATAACTCGACTATCTATTGTATTACTTTAATTCACAAAGTATGTCTATTTCTTTGTTCCAAATATCTCTAATTGCAACTATAGTATGTCTAATTTTGTGTGTTGTCCTTGCTTTTCCCAAGATGGTTGAGGCCAAGCCAAGGGTAAAGAGGGTGCATGAAATCACGGTTTCATGTCGACCTCAAAGACTTGTCTCTCTCATTGAAAAGCTTAATGAGGATCGGTGTGTCATTGTTAAGAAAATTGGGTTTGGTGGCCTTTTGGAACTCAAGATTAGCAACTTCCCACTTGCACACGTTCACTGTTCTTGGAGTCCTTCTCGACGGGTCATATGTGTTCGGGGCTTCGCGGAAGAAGGAGTTTATGATCGAGTAAGTATGACGTGCATGACTGTTTCTTGTTACCTTTCGGACCCAATTCTCTCCCTTTGGTGCCCGTGAGCTCGCAGAAGGGGTCCAACGATCCCGAGAATAAGGAGTCAAGGACAAATGGCGGCAAGCGTACGGGGTGGCCAAAGGGAATAGTGCAATACCCTTAGGGAAAGTTCACAAGCAACACGGAGTATGAGGAGGCGGACGATCAATTTTCCGGCTATTTGTTTTGTTTCGTATGTCTTCATTCTCGCACCCACCCCAAACAACGGGGTAGATTGGAAGCTGTTAAGGGCTGTAGAAGATCCTGAAGCCATCCCGCATTTTGATTTGGTGCTCTTATATTTTGGACATGACGGTGAAAGCGGGGTCGATTGTAAAAAGGGGGTAACATTGTTGAACGGGTGTATCCCCTTCCTCATGATAAGCTACTTTCAGCGATATGATTACAAGGGTAAGCCTTGTAATCATGATCTACCTTTGATTAAACATTGGGATGAAACTGCGCTTGTAGAGAGGGTAAAATTTGAGGTGGGTCAAGGGGGATTGGGTACTTTAACCTTGTCTAAGACCAGGTATCCGAGGTGCCTTCAAGACCCCTCTTATGGAAGGAGTGTGGACGGAGCGACCTCGGCCCGCGTGAACCCAAACTCATTGTTGTTCTTTATCGGGCCCCCCACCCCCTCTCTTCTCGCCCAACTTTACGAGAAGAAGTTCATTGAGATAGAACTACCGGCGGTGTCGAGGATGACCAGGAATTGAAAGCTAAATTTGTCGATGTAAGTGCAAACTATTATATATTTCGCGAGATGGATTAACATTTTTGACTTAACGTACCCATATATTATAATATAACTAACTTACTGTACTTCTTGGATGCAGGGTACTCACGAGCTTTATCTACAAATGCAAAGGAACGCTATTGTGTTCTATTCATGGTACGCAGATGCAACCGCACGGATAAAAGCTGTAACTAGTGATCCGACGGTCCTAAATCCTATTCAGGCCTCTCAAGAATTCTTTGAGGGTGAAAAGATTCAAAAAGTACGTCGTGAAGGAGCAGTTGCGAGAAAGGTCAAGGTTTCGTGGGTAACGCTCCCGCATTTGGAGAGGTATTTTCGAGCCTCCCAAAAAATCGACGGAATCGATGCATCTACGCGTCAAATAAGTGAAGTTCTGTCTAGTCTCGCCAATGATGAGGGTGGCAGGGGTGGTAACCCCCGTTTTGAGCCGCGTCTAGAGTCCGTCAAAGCCGACACGCCAACGAAATCGATTTGCGGTTTCATGGTCAAAGATTATGGAGGAAGTGGGAGGTGATACGATCGTTTCTAAGCCGTTGTCACTGCTAGCCCAGGGTTAGAGGATCAAGTTGTGTGCACCCCGTCCCAATTGTCAGAGAACTGTTGTTGGAGGCGCGTTACACCGAGGAGGAAATTAACCAAACTATCGGACCGTCAAAGGACGATGAGGCTCGCCTCTAGACAGGTGATGAGGGGCATGAGCACGTTCATGGGGACGGATTGAATGAAAATGCTGAAAATGTTGGAAGATTGTCGGACACGACCATGAAAGAGCAAAGCATACATTGTAAAAGGCGACGGACGGTCGGAGAATCTTTGAATCTCGGCCCGTGGTAGGTGATGAGGTGCATGAGCAAGTTCATGGGGAGGGATTGCAAGAAAATGTTGAAAGATTGTCGGACAATCAACCGTCGAGATAAGGCGATGGAAAAATCTACGGTCCCAGGTGGGTTTGGACACACAAGAATTGATGGAGTGTCTGCATTTTCTCTGCTTTGAAATGAAGGAAAGCGCATGTGGACTTCCAGCGTACGGGAGTGGTCCTGGTGGCGAGGTAAGTTTGTTAATTTGCGATAAATACTTTTTATACAATGTTTTTTTTTTGTTTATTGGTAGTGTATAACTCTAAGTTGATATAGTATAACCTTGTTGAAACTTATGTTGAGGCCTTGTAACTGTAGTGCCACTGCAACGGCCGGTTGGTACAACTCTTAACCAGTATATGACTACAGTTATACAGTATATGACTAGAGTTATACAATATATGCTTTGGAGTTATACATTAGATAGCTGGAGGTATATCTAGAGTTATACAGTAGAGTTATACATTATAGTGTATATGCTTACGATTATACATTATATGGCCGAGTTATACATTCTATGCTTACGATTATACATTTTATGGCCGAGTTATACGTTTGGCGTTTAATTTTGTTATTTTTCATTCAGGCCACTTTGAAAAAGGATGTAATTGAGAATGTTGAACAACATTCTAACAATGGGGGAGTAAACGTAGATGTTGTCGAGGGTGCGGAGATCACCCGGGGAATCCTTCAACTCGAATGTCTTGGAAATGAAATCCCTCGACTTTCATGAGCACGGCAGAGGTGAATGAGGCATTTGCCGGGGTTAAGGAGCGAACGATCGGTGCTGCCAAAGAAGGTTTGGTAGTTGAAATCGCTGGTGCTAGGGTTGAGCCGGTTGCACCACTCCCACCCCCTATTTATGTGCCGCGATGTGACATGATCCACCATCCTTTCTTTTTGCATTCAACTGCCCCCCTTCCGTGTATGGACATTGTACCTGAGAACCTAGGTTGTTCTCAGGATTGCGGGGCACCGAACTCCGACCAAAGACGTATGCTCACGATGGTTGCGTTTTAACAAGGAACGTTTCAGGACGGTGTTCAGGGTGAGGAAGGATGTAATGGATTATGTCTTTGATGAATTCCATGACCATAATAAATCGTAAGTAAAAGATAAGTTTTACCTATATTTCAATACGACAGACAAACAGGCCATGAATGCATTCCCTTGCTGCGTGTCTCAATTTTGCTAATCCTTTGTAGGGAACAATTGGTCACATATCCCTGTTCAAACTGCATAACGCGTATTGATCTCCGATCGTTGATGCCCGGAAACAGTTCGGGAAATGTCATCGATCTTTGGTCTGTGCTACTCAATCGCTTACGACGCGAACACCGCCTGCTTTGTTTCAAGTTCGTTGTTTCTTTGGCCTAGGTCACGCTGTAAGTGTGCTCGAACTCCGCAAGTTATTTTGTGACAAAATGTACGTACCTTGTGATACAAGCGCCAACCTCCGTCTATCATTTTTATAGGCCCTAGCAATTGAAATTTGGCAAGGCGGGGAAGAAAAACTTGGTTGTTGATCATTCGAAGGCTTTTGTTACTCGTGGGACATGTGGCAAGAGTCGTGTTCTAGTCCATTCCAACTGGACTCCGATATGGTGAGCTCAGATATCAATATAGAGACATTTATATACTGGAATGATACATTATTTTCGTAGAGTTTAACAGTATATGCTTAGAGTTGTACAATATATGCTTTAGAGTTAGGCATGGAGTTTTATCTAGAGTAATACCTGGAGTTATACACTACACTGTATATGCTTACAGTTATAGATTTTATGGCTAGAGTTATACATCATATGGCAAGAGTTATACAGTATATAACTTTAGCTTTTAATTACTAGAGTTATACGTTTAGAAATTTGAAGTTATACATTATTTGTCTAGAGTTATACAAAGTATATGCTTAGAGTTTTGATGAGTGGCTAACTTCACTCCATAACTCTAGGCATATAATGTATAACTTTAACCATAGAATGTATAACTCCACGCACATAAAGTACAATGTAAAGCATATACGAGTATAATGTATAACTCCAGGCATCTCGCTTAGTGCACATAATGTACAAATCGCAAGAATATCTTTGTATAACTCGGAAATTGAATGTACAACTCTACACATATAATGTATAACTCTAACCATAGAATGTATAACTCCAACTACGCACAAAATGTATGCCTCTAATCTGCTAATTATGTTTTAAAACTCTTAGATTTTTGGTGCATGTTTGTAGGTTTTCGTCCGTAAGTTTGGCGATGAAGATCATTACTCTTGCATTTGCATAAATTTCCTCTCCGAGCGGTCGAGTATCTTGATAACCGTTCTTACGAGGACGATCTTACGAAACTACCATACGGAGGGATTGCGCGTATTCGTAAGACTTATAAAACTGGTGACTAGATTAATTATCGGCTCCATTTGTTTTGTTAATACGTCTTCCCCTTTTAAACGCCTTGCCTAACTTCCGCCAGGCTGATGCAATGGGAAAGTATATGGCCTACAAAGGGCTCGAAAAAGGCAAGAAAGTTGAAGGGTTCCCTTTTGTCAACATTAAATTCAATGGCGGGGAGCGGGACATACGCGCCAATGAGCGTGGTACGTACATCATGGTTCATATGTTGTTGTACCGTGGAGAGCCATTCGACTGTACCCTAGGGATCGAGGAAAGCAATGACCTCATGCGAGCGGAAATTGTCGCAACCCTTGTCCTCGGTGACATTAACTTGGACAGGGAAGAAGTGTTATCCAGGGTAACAACTTTTAAGGAGCTTAAAGACCGTGAATTGGAGGAGGTGCGTGATAAACAGAGGACGGTAGTCAACACAAGTGGAAGGAAGAGAGGTGTTGGAATCGCAGAGAGAACGGTTCGCTAAACGACCTTGCTCTAAGGTCGGTTCAACCTTCCGACTCCACCTTCCAAAGTAGCCCTGGGCCGGACGCGTCGGTCGGGCCCTCTCATTTGTTAATAGCCACTCCGGGGGTAAGGGCGATGGCCTTGGTTGCACCAAATATTGCGGGGAACCAGACGCCAACCTTACCGTGGTCGCAAGATTTGAAGATGAACAAGGCATTAACTAGGGATATCCGGTGTATCGCAAACAAGTGGTCGATTACGTTTTCCTTGATGACTGGTCTACAAATATCCAAATGAGTAAGTCTGTCTAAAATCCTAATGTTTTATCATATTAAGCTATATCAATATAGACACATTTCCATCGGAATTCTACTAGTTCTTTGCGTATAGTATTACAAGATATGCTCGAGTTGTACAATTTATTCTTTGGAGTTATACATTAGAGGGAATTTGAGTTATACCTAGAGTAATACATGGAGTTATATGTTTCATCATTGAAGTTATATATATCGTTAATGGAGTTACACATTCCTAAAGCTGATTATACGTTTCATCGGTGAAGTTATGCGGTCATTTTAATAGCGATTACCTTCCCATTTAGTATACGTCATAGCCTGATTAACACTCTTTGCCCGAACTACAAGTGAACCACTTGTGAGTTACGGCCGACACGGAACAATTAATAGGTTGCAAATGTTGTCTATGCTCCCTGAGACGCCAATGGATGAAAAAGTGATTGAGTGTTGGTCCTTGTTGCTTAATCGATTGGAGGCAGAGGATTGCGCGATTTTTCGTTCGTCTTTCTTCGGTATCCGTCATATGGTATGGTCCTAATCAATCCTTTAATATGTTATAAGAGTTGCACATATCCTCTTTAAAACTTTCACAGTGGAAAGTAAGTCTAAAGTTATACATACCCTCCCTGGAGTTAAACATTTTGTATTGAGAAGTTATTAACAACCAGTATATACTTAGGCATTCTTCATTATCTTTGTAAGAGTTCTTGTGAAACTCCAATGCACAACCCCTATAACTCCACTTTGGTATCCTCACACATATACGCTACTTGAACAGAAATAATCTTGAGCCTTGTACGAAACCCCGTCCAACAAACACCAGGACACCGACGGGTTGTACAATACGTGGGACGTCTTCCGAACCGATCGTGGCAAAGATTTCAGCTTGAAGGTGATTTAATCTTCGTACCCATTAAGATTGAAGCGCATTATGCATGTGTGTGTATCAACTTTAATTCTAGGACGATTGATCTCCGGATAAGTACTATTCAAGTCCGCGGCAATCGGAGATATGCAAAGCATGTCACGTTATTGTAAGTGGAATTAAATTGTAATTATGTTCAACTAAAAAGTGTTCTCACCGCTTTTACAAATCTCACTTTTTGACGTTCTTGTCTCTGCCAGACGAGCCTCATGAGCGACTACGTGGAGGCTAGGGACGACGAGAAGGACAGAGCGAAAGACATACCGTCGTTCAGTTCGTCAGATCGGTTTGCCTGGCATCAAGCAAACGATAAACGACACCGAGTCTGGCTTGTGCGCATGATGCACATGTTAATGTACGAGGGTGATAGGTTTGGTCACGTTGATCTCGAGAGGAAGGTGAACCGTCGATATTTGGTGATCCGGTTGGCGCGACGCTTCTCTAGGCGACATGAACATCATCGGGGAAGGAGTTCGACCAAGGTCAATGTTTTCATTGGCGAGAAATTACAGATCCTGAAGCAAGTAGAAAACAGACGGAAACGGCGCGGAGAGGAGATAAAAAACTGCGAAAAAATAGAATGTATCCCTTTGATTCTCGTATTCTCTTTTTTTGCAACTCTAGAATGTTGTCAATAAACTCCTTAACAACTTAGACAACTTGTTGGAATAGATTGTTACTATATGATCTTGGTCAGTCATAATTAAAATCCAAGTTTTGAGATAAGTGTTAGAGTTATACACTCTGTGAAGTAAAGTTATACAAATTATGTGCAGGAGTTATACAACACATGATTCTAAGATTATGATAAAAGGCAAAATTTATTAGACAAACTAAGAGTTATACAAAAAACATCAAGAGTTATACAAACTGTGTACAAGAGTTATACAACATATGACTGCAGTTATTTAAATGCAAATTTTGAACAAGAGTTATACACTCTGTGAAGTACATTTATCCATATATGGGTAAGAGTTGTACTTAAAGCCACTGAAATTATAATTCCTTCTTAAAGCCACTTTTAAATATTGGATATGTTGCCATGAATGAAGTCATCAAAATAATGTAAAAGAGTTGTACAACATTAGCTTCAAATTTCACACACCATATTACTGAAGTTATACAACGGAAGGTGCAATCCCCCTTCAAAATAGACAAAAGCTAGCTATTAAATACCGTTCCGTCTCACCGGATTTTTTACCTTTTAAAGAAAAAAAGATTGTAAATAATTTGTTGAGACGGGGGTATTTTTTCTACTGCCTACTACTACAACATGTTAAGTTTCTCTATTCTTCTTCTTCGTTGTCTTCGTCTTCTGATTCTTCTTCTTCTTCTTCTTCCTCTTCCTCTTCTTCTTCTTCTACTCCTTCGATCTTTGGTGAAGACGGTGGATGCTCGAGAGAATGGGTTAGGCGATTCCGTTTATCGTGGTGTGCCATTTGTTTACGATTATTACACATGCGCTTTGGCTTAGAAGCCAAGGCAATGGCTTTAGCCTTAGCTGACACCATTCTTTTACATTTTGCCTTTGTTTTTCGATTGTTTTGGTGGAAGTATTGTTACCTCGTCACTGGCGGGGCAACCAAGGATTTGCTCAAATTCCTGTTGCTTTGTTAAATCCTTCTTGTACGGTAAAAGTTTCTCCTTGAACTCTCTAATTAACGAGCTTAAGTTCACAACTTCAGTCTCACTCGCGCCACGAAGTAAACCAATGGTAGAATGAACTTCTGACCACAACTTCACCATCGCAACTTCTTTTGCATCAGCGCTACTATTTGTTTCCATTTGTTCACCATCACATTTTGATAATCTGAATTGCAATGCATCCTTTTTCCATCTTGTAGAAACGTAATCAACTGGAATTGTCTTCATGCCGTTAGCCGACAAAATCCAGACTATATGTCGGCACAGAAATCCCATCCTTTCAAACATCATACAATTTGCCTTTGTGTAGCCCGTGTCCCCGTAATCCAATTAAATTATGCCGTTAGTAGTCTTATACATATAATAATAAGAGTTAAACATTATCACGCAGAGTTATACATATGGCAACAAGAGTTATACATTCTCGAAAGCTACAGATTATTCAAACTCTAATCGAGTTATACTACAAATAGTCATAGATTCGTGAAAAATAGAATTCCTAATGTTATTCGAAAGTAGAGTTATACATATGGCAACAAGAGTTATACATTATGAAAGCTAAAGTTATTCAAAATGTAATCAGAGTTATACTACATATGGCAACAAGAGTTATACATTCTGAAAGCTAAAGTTATTCAAAATGTAATCAGAGTTATACTACATATGGCAACAAGAGTTATACATTCTGAAAGCTAAAGTTATTCAAAATGTAATCAGAGTTATACTACAAATGACAACGAGTTCATTGAAAAATTGAATTTCTAATGTTATTCTAAAAGTAGAGTTATACATATGACAACAAGAGTTATACATTCTGCAAGTAGAGTTATGCATATAATAAGAAAAGTTATACATTCAGAAAACTTAAGTTATTCAATTTGTTGTTACCGGGTTGTACTCTACGTTGAAACTTTTTTCATCGATTGAATCCTTTACGACAGTCACTTCAACTCCATCGACTTCAGCATAGCCGACACTCTTACATGTATCGATTGAGCAAATGACCTCTAGTTGGAATTCCTTGAAAACCTCACGGGTATAAACATCCGACGCATATTCCTCTATGGGTAAATGCGTCCCCATTTCCGGTGTTGAGTGTCGGTTTTCATGGTCAAGTCTCTTCTGCGTATGCCGTTGATGGTCCATAGCGCTTTCAAAACGCATCCAAAACTCCACTAACGTGCGACTTTCGCTCGAACTTCTTAAAAAAACTATTAATGCTCTCGATCTACGGGTTGTCCTCATTACACCACCCATGTTCAAGTCCCCCGCAATGTGCCATCACCCATTGGCTCCTTTTTTCGTACGCTTCTGTAAACCACTCTTCGTTCACAAGACCATGCGCTACCATTATTTACGCCCACCTAGCGTCAAAGTCGCCGCTTCTATGTTGTCGTCCCATATAATGTTGTTCAATTTCTGAACGAACTCCTTATAATCCTCCTTTGTCACCCCGACCTTTGATGGCACCTTGTTCATTATATGCCACATGCAAAATCGGTGGTGTGCGATCTTGAAGGCAAGGGGTACGGCCTTAATAATGCCCGGACAACGATCCGTGATAATGTACTTGGGTTCCTTTCCTCCCATAGCATTCAAAAACCTACCGAAAACCCCTTTGGAAGGATTCATGGTCTTCGTGGGCAATCAATGCCCCACAGAATGTCACTGATCGCTTATGGTGATCTATGCCAATGAATGGCGTGAAAATCATATCGTACTTGTTTGTTGAGTATGTTGGGTAAATGCGACACTGCATCTCCAAAAACGGAGTAGTTCCTTCTAGCGGTTCTCGGCCCATATTGCGCTTCAAGGTGTTATCCTTGTCAACTTCATAATCAAAATAAAACCCCTGCCTATTTTGTGCCATATTCTTGAACCGGTCAATGAACAATTGACCGTAGTCCGTTTATGGATGAAGCACTTCACATCTCGGTGGAAGTTCTTAAAATCAGTTAAGGATGCACCAATGTTCTCGAACCCGTTTACGAACTCCTTACACATGTTGTACGTCCTAGTTGCTCCTATCCTCAACTGCAGTGGACAACAAATCCTTATCGATCTTTGATTAATAACCAAGAATTCCTCAACTATAAATCTTTCAGCTATTCTTATAACTTCTTATTATTTATAACTTTTAGGTTTACATAACTCTATCATCTCGGTAAATAACTTTAGAAGTTTGCCATTTAATTAGTGGATGTTTGTTTAATAGTAAACTAACCCTTGAGTTGTACATTATCAAGTACTTGTGAAAATCTTCTATGTTCGCGACATCTTTTGAAATCGACGATCCTCACTCGATACAAGCTCGTGATTATGCCCCATGTGGAATCGGTCAATTACTAGTACTCCATTCTTCATAAATAGCCTGACATGTGCTTTACACCCTACCCTCTTGATGTATATTTCCTCCGGTTCGCAGTTCTTTTTCCCCATTGCATTCCTTCTTCCCTAATCCCGGTCTCATTTTTTTAATTCTTGCCTCTCTCCTTTTGGGACATATGTGAATCCTCTCTGTTGCAAACCAAAGCAACTTTGACGATTTCACCGTCGCGCCATTTTTCGTCGAGTACTTCCGAACATCAAACCCGGTCGCCAATGCATAAACTTTATAGAATGTCACTGCCTCGTCGATTTCAAAAAATTGTTGCCCTACACAAGGTGTAAACTCACGCCAAATGCTTACAATACTCGTTTTCCGCTACCTTGCGACCATCCGAGCGAGAATCAATCATCCATGAAATGATTAAGAAATACATAACTCTACGCATATCTTTGTATAACTCTATGCACATACGGTATAACTACGGGCACAGATGTATAACTTTGGGTGTATAATGTATAACTTTAGTCATACAATTTATAACTACGGGCACATAATGTATAATGTAGTAGTCGGATAACGTATAACTCTAGTCATACAATGTATAACTCTAGTCACAGTTTGTATAACTCTAGTCATACAATGTATAACTCTAGTCACAGTTTGTATAACTCTAGTCATACAATGTATAACTCTAGTGATTTAATGTATAACCCTAGTCACACTATATAACTCTAGTCACAGTTTGTATAACTCTAGTCATACAATGTATAACTCTAGTGATTTAATGTATAACCCTAGTCACACTGTATAACTCTAGTCACAGTTTGTATAACTCTAGTCATACAATGTATAACTTTAGTGATTTAATGTATAACCCTAGTCACACTGTATAACTCTGGGCACATATTGTATAACTGTAGTCAAATAATGTATAACTCTAGTCGCAGTATTTATAATTCTAGTCATTCAATGTATAACTCTAGTCACAATGTATAACTCTAGTCATACGATGTATAACTCTAGCAAAGACTGTAAGATGTAAAACTCATTCTACACAATGTATAACTCTTAGCAAATAATGTATAACTCTAGGTATAACTCTAGGCAGAGACTGTAAGATGTATAACTCATTCTACACAATGTATAACTCTTAGCAAATAATGTATAACTCTAGGTATATAATGCATAACTCTAGGCATACTTTGTATTCTAAGAGTTATACATTTAATGAAACGGCACATTATATGGAATGCGAAGGGTTATAAGATTTCAAGCAGGGATATGGCACAACTTCCTAAACAAAATTCGTATTAATTTAAGCATCAAACCCCAAACATATTAATTAAAAAACAACTCAAAGGACACATTACTAATTATAAATTCATTCCACTATCTAAAAAACCAGTTCATTATATCCCTATCTCCACCCTAAACTCCAAACCCTAAATCGTTAAAACCTAAAATAAATTTCAAACTTCCTTCAACAACAATGAATGATGCCATTCGTAATACATGCATTATGACCGAGTACAACAAGAGTTTCATACGCCGGTTGCTGGACATCGAGAGAAGGTACAGGACCTACCTTGAGGACGCTCAGATCACACTCAAGGGGCCAAAGAAAATGGCTTGTCGGAAGCAGAGATAATGCGGCTATTAGAAGATATTGCATCTGTGAACGAAACCTCCAAATAGCAAAGGAGGAGAGGATGAATATCATAGAAGAGAATTCATCCCTATATGAACATCTAAGAACTGTATTTTTAGCAATGCATTAAGTTTATGTATCTATATCTATTAATTAAGTTCATGTATGTTAAATGTGGGTTTGTTTTACTATCCTCTCCATCATCTTCTTTGTTTTATTTTATTTAATTTGTTTTACTAACAAACACAGAAAAACTAAGCGAATAATAATTACAGAAAAAACAATGACGGAGAAAAACACATGCAAATAACATGTATAACTCTGGTCACATAATGTATAACTGCAGGCATTTAATGTATAACTCTAATCATACAATGTATAACTCCAGACAAAATGTGTATAACTCTAATCATACAATGTATAACTCTAGACACAGCTCGTATAACTCTATACATTTAATGTATAACTCTATGAACAGTCTGTATAACTCTAGTCATGCGATGTATAACTCTAGCTACACAATGTATAACTCTTAGCATATAATGTATAACTCCAAACACATCAGTATATGCTAATAGTTATACATTATATTTTACGAGTTATACATTATATACTGTATAACTCTATGCACAGACTGTATAACTCTGGGCACAGACTGTATAACTTTGGGTATATAATGTATAACTCTTACCATATCATGTATAACTATAGTTACACTCTGTATAACTCTAGGTAGATACTGTATAACTCTAGTCATACAATGTATAACTTGTATAACTCTTACCTATATATGGATAAGCTGCGGTGATGTGTTGTATAACTCTGTACAAAACGTGTATAATCGTAATCATACAATGTATAACTCTATACAAGTATGAATAACTTTAATGATACAATGTATAACTCTAGACACAAACTGTATAACTATATCAAAATTGGTTCTTTAGTAAGATTTGTACGCACAATTTAGGGTTTGAATTTCTTGTGTTACGAAGTTGCGGGGAAAATGTCAAAGAGTTTTACAAAAAACCTCGGAGTTATAACACGATGAATATAAGAACCGCATGTGTACCCTGTATTATTGAAGTTATACATATTTGGGTCAGAGTTATACTAAAACCCACTGAAGTTATAATTCCTACTTGATCAAGCTTTTAAATTTCCATCATTTTTTGCGATCAACAACAAGCTACCAAAATGAAAGCACAAATCTGATGAACACCATGAAAGTACAACAAAGATTAAGAATAATGAACACAAATTATATAACTACAACCTACAATAATGAACATTCGGAACTCACCATCGATGCAACTTCAATCTGCATATAATCGTTTTCCACGAACACTGATTGTCATTTTGATTGTGTTTTTGTGATGAACAATGACAAATTATTTATTTTCAACAAAGCGAATGAATTTTATACGGAAAGATGATGTAGTTAAACAGTTGGAATGAAATTTCTTTTCTCTTTTTGATGATTTATAATGGATTTGCGAGAATTATTCGGGTTTTTTGGATGATTTTTATGGGTTTTGCTTGTTGAGAGGTTTTGAATGGTGAAAAGAGGAGGGAAGCATGCAAAATGATATAGGAGGCTTTGTTTATTGCTATTGTCCGCGGGATTTGATATGGAGGCGATACATAAAAAAGTGAAAGTGGCCCCCTCTCACACAATCGGCATTTTCTTTTTTTTTTTTTTTTGCTCTAAAAAACACGCCCTCTCTCCTCATCCCATCCCTTCAATCCCTTCATCCAAGGGCTCTTATAAAGACTTAGGGCCTTATAAGGTATAAAGGCCTTATAAGAACCCCTATATATATATATATATATATATATATATATATATATATATATAGAGAGAGAGAGAGAGAGAGAGAGAGAGAGAGAGAGAGAGAGAAGAGATCAACTAAGGTCCACATTTATATTGAGTCCATAAGTTCTATTATGAGCCATTGGATGGAGGGAAATGGAGGGATGAGATCAACCCCAAAAAGTGTGTTTATAAGCTAATCTCACCATCTCTCTCCTCCTTCACTAATCCACTCTAATTAATCACTAATTTACTATATATTTGTTTTTCACTCATCCATTTCTCTTTCATCTTACACATTTCATTTCTCTCTTCTCTCAAACTCTAAAAAAAAAACCAAATAAATAAAAAAAACCCAAAAAATCCAAATAAATAAAAAAACCCAAAAAATCCAAATAAATCAAAAAACCCAAATAAATCACCCACTCCTCTCATCTTCATTCACCACCACCACCCCACCCGACACCAACTAACCACCCATCACCCCCGCCGCCGCCCCGCCGCCGCCGCCTCACAGCCGTTGCATTTTTTTTTTTTTTTTTTTCGTTTTGTGTTAATTTGTATGTTTTGAGTTGTTTTTTCCATTCATTATTTTTTTTGTCTTTTATTTTATTTTAGTTGTCTTTTATTTTGTTAGTTCTCATTTTTTATTCATTTTCTTAAATCGATTTCGTGTTTTAAATCTCGTTTTTTTTTTGTGAGATACTTTTTTTTCATCTAAGACAAAAATGGTCTAAAGTTATACAAAAATGAACCAAAGTTATACAAAAATAGACTAAAGTTATACAAAAATTGGACTAAAGTTATACAAAAATTGGACTAAAGTTATACAAAAATGAACCAAAGTTATACAAAAATGAACCAAAGTTATACAGAAATGGACTAAAGTTATACAAATATGGATTAAAGTTATACAAATATGGGCTAAAATTATACAAATAAGGACTAAAGTTATACAAAAATGGACCAAAGTTATACAAAAATGAACCAAAGTTATACAAAAATGAACTAAAGGTATACAAACATGAACCAAAGTTATACAAAAATAGACCAAAGTTATACAAAAAAAGACGAAAGTTATACAAAAATTGGACTAAAGTTATACAAAAAATTGGACTAAAGTTATACAAAAATGAACCAAAGTTATACAAAAATGAACCAAAGTTATACAAATATGGACTAACTTTAGTCAATTTTTGTATAACTTTAGTCCATTTTTGTATAACTTTGGTTCATTTTTGTATAACTTTGGTTCATTTTTGTATAACTTTAGTCCAATTTTTTGTATAACTTTAGTCCATTTTTTGTATAACTTTGGTGCATTTTTGTATAACTCTGGTTTATTTTTGTATAACTTTGATTCATTTTTGTATAACTTTAGTCCAATTTTTTGTATAACTTTAGCCCATTTTTGTATAACTTTGGTTCATTTTTGTATAACTTTGGTTCATTTTTGTATAACTTTAGTCCATTGTTGTATGACTTTAGTCCAATTTTTGTATAACTTTAGACCTTTTTTGTATAACTTTGGTCTATTTTTGTATAACTTCAGTCCTTTTTTGTATAACTTTAGTCCATTTTTGTATAATTTTAGTCCTTATTTGAATAACTTTTGTCCTTATTAGTATAACTTCAATCATTTTTTGTATAATTGTAGTCCAAATTTGTATAACTTTAGTCCAAAATTGTATAATTTTAGTCCTTATTTGTATAACTTTAGTCCTTATTTGTATAACTTCAGTCCAAATTTGTGTAATTTTAGTCCAAAATTGTATAACTTTATTCCATAAGAGTACAACTTCAGTCCAAAATTGTATAACTTTAGTCCAAAATTGTATAACTTTAGTCCAAAATTGTATAACTTTAATGCACGCAGTGTATAACTTTAATAGACAAGATGTATAACTTTAATGCACCCAGTGTATAACTTTAATGTTTTAAGTGTATAACTTTAGTCGTATAACTTTTATAAAAACCAAATAAATATGAAAAATCGTAATTAATCAACAAATATTAAATCTGAAAAAAAATTAAATAATAACAAAAACAAAAAAAAACTCATAATAACAAAAACAAAAAACCAAATAACAATAATAAAACCAAAAAACCAACAACCCAACCCAACCCGAAATCTGAAATAAACCAAATAACAATAAAAAAAACCAAATTTAAATATCGTGTGTATAACTCTAATGCACGCAGTGTATAACTTTAATAGACAAGATGTATAACTTTAGTCCAAAAAATCAAATAACAATAACAACCAAATAACCAACAAAAAATTAATAACCAACAAAAAAAACAAAATAACAAAATAACAAAAACCAAAGAACCAAAGAACCAAATAAAGTAAATCTGAAAAATTTAAAAAATGTACAATGAAAATAAAACAAAACTCATACAAATACGAGATCACTAACAATAAACACCCAAAAAAAAAAAAAAAAAAAACAAAAACAAAATGGAAGAGATCTGTTAAACCGAAAAAAACAAAACCAACAAAATATAAACAAAATCAAAAATCAAACCAACAATGACTGAAAAAAAAGAGAAAGGAAGAGGAAAAGGGGAGGAAGAAAGGACGGCGGGACGGCGGGACGGCGGAGGAGGAAGGACGGCGGAGTAAAGGGCCAATGGTGGCAGATCTGAAGAGGTGGTGGCGGGACTCGTGATGCGTGCGTGTGGTAGGGAGGGAGATGCGTGTGGTGGTGTGTTGTTGTTGTTGTTGTTGTTGTTGTCGTGGAGTTGTTGCGGTGGTGGAGGGAGGACGGAGCTGCAAGAAAGGTGGTAGGGTTACGGGGTGATGGTTGTCGCGGTTTGTTGTTGGCGTGGTGGATGGTGGCGGGTCAGCGTGGGGGTGGTTGTGGGTTGTGTGACGGTTGCTGAGGTGAGACGATGATGGTGATGGGCGGTGAGGTAGAGGAGGACGGTTTGAGGTGGTGAGATGCGAGGGTGGTGTTTGTTGTGGGTCCGGTGGAGGGAGGGAGGTCGTGAGGTGTTGTGGCGGGTGATAAAGAGGAGAGGAAGGAAGGTGGTGGCCGAGTTGGGTGGTGGTCAGCCGGAGGTGTGGAAGAGGGAGTGGGTATTTTTTGGGTTTTTTTTTGTTGATTTGTTTTTTTTTTGTTTTGTGAGAATGAGAGGGAAATGAGAGAGAATGAGTGAATGAGAGAGAATTGAGAGGGTGAATTATGAGGAAGTGAGAAGGGAGGATTAGAAGGAGGATGGAGTTATACAAATTAGGATGGAGTTGTACATGGATTAGGAAGGGAGATTAGGGAGGGAGATTTATGGCCATCCATTGAGATGAAATCTCATCCCTCCATCCCTTCCATCCAAAGGCCCTTATAAGGACTTAGGGACTCAATGGATGTAAAGCCCTTAGAAGAACCTCTCTCTCTCTCTCTCTCTCTCTCTCTCTATATATATATATATATATATATATATATATATATATATATATATATATAGTGAAGTTCTTATAAGTCCTCACTACATCCCTTAGATATCCCACTAAGAATGGTTGAGATTGAAAGCAAAAAAACATACTTAACACTAATGAGTTTCCTATACACTAATTAATCCCATTTTCTCTCTTTAGCTTTAATTATACATTCACTAATTCATTATCATACACTTAACAAAGAAAAGACTTCTTATGCTTCAAAGTTTATACAAATTTTATGAGTGTAATTCTAACAGAAAAAAGTGTAACTTTAACAAAAAAAATAACGATTTTGACGTAATTTATTTTGTTATTTTTAATTTTGAGATGAGTTTACGACATTTTAGTATTTTTATAGTATAACTTTAATAGAAAAAAGTGTAATTTTAAACTACGAAGCGGTTTTGACGTATATTATTTTGAAATTTGTAAGTTTATACAATTTTTTTTTTTCGAGAGAAAGTTTATACAAATTTTATGACACTTTTACTGTTTTAAAAGTGTAATTTTAACAAAAAAAAAAGTGTAACTTTAACAAAAAGAAAGCGGTTTTGACGGAATTTTCAAATTTTACGACAAATTTTGAGAAATATTATTTTGAATTTTTCAAATTTTAACACAACTAATTGTAAACTGAGTGATTTATAAGAGTAACTTTAGTCTTTTAGAAGTGTAACTTTAGTCCATTAAAGTGTAATTTTAGTCCATTAAATTGTAATTTTAGTTCATAAATGTAACTTTAGTCCATTAAAGTGTAATTTTAGTCCATTAAATTGTAATTTTAGTCCATTGAGAGTGTATCTCTAGTCCATATTAAAAGTGTAACTTTAATGCATTGAGAGTGTAAATTTTAGTCTTTTGAGAGTGTAATTTTGGTACATTGAGAGTATAACTTTAGTCGTTGAGAGGGTAACCTTAATAGATATAAGTGTAACTTTAATGGAGATAAGTGTTATTTTAATAGATAAAAGTGTAATTTTAATAGAGAAAAGTGTAATTTTAATGAAAAAAAGTGTAACTTTAATAGAGAAAAATGTAACTTTAACAGAAAAAGTGTAACTTTAATAAAAAAAGTGTAATTTTAATAGATAAAAGTGTAATTTTAATGGAAAAAAGTGTAACTTTAATAATAGAGAAAAATGTAACTTTAACAGAAAAGTGTAACTTTAATAAAAAAAAGTGTAATTTTAATAGATAAAAGTGTAATTTTAATACTAGAGAAAAATATAACTTTAATGAGGAAAAAATGTAACTTTAATAGAAAAAAGTGTAACTTTAATAAAAAAAAAGTGTAATTTTAATGGATAAAAGTGTAACTTTAATAAAGATGAATATAAGTGTAATCTTAACTTTACTAGAAGATAAAATCAACAAATAAAGAGAAAATATGAAAAAAAAATAGATGTAGGTTTAAATTTTTAAAACTAGATCTAACTTTTTCATTTGTTTTTTTTTTAAAAAAAAAATCAATACTCCACCATCACAACACCAACACAATAATTTTACTAGGGATAAGTGTAAATGTGTAATCTTAACTTAAATAGAAGATAAAAATAAACAATAGATCTAGGACACCAACCACCACAATAATTCCCAAATTTAAAAAAAAATCGAAAAAAAATAGATCGAATTTTTTTTTGATAAAAATTCTACTAGATCTCGAAAACACAATAAAAGTGCAAATTTCTACAAACATAAAAATTACGCACTTAAACTATCAACCGTATTAGAAGAGATAAGGCGGACACATACAAACATAAAATTTACGCACAAAAGTTATCAATTGTATTAAAAGAGACAATGTGAATATTAAAGTCACTACATAAATGCACACAGAAAATTCATATAGAAAGACACTGGAATAGTGGATCATCAATGTCAAATATTTATCGATTTACCTTTGTAAATTGAAGTCATTGTTGATTTTTTCAGAATATAAAGTTTAGCTTTTTGATGAATGTTTATTGAAGTTTTTAATCCTTTTGGATGTGTAAACAAATCTAGTGTAGTAGCGGAGTTTGTTTTTTTTGGTGTAAACGTGGTGTCCCATCGTCACAATGATAGTGTTTCTTTTCCATTCTCAGGCGCAGGATCGAGAACCTGACCGCCATGGTTAAGGGATGAGGTGAGTAACCACCACACCAAACACATTTGGTTAGTAACGTAGTAGTGGGTGAGGAGGGGTATTTAGATACGGAGTATATATATTGCATAGGAAGTATTTTCGAGTTTGTTTTCGATGACTAGTATAATTCATGAACTCTATCTTCTAGACACAAAACAAAAACCCACCCCACTACCACCACGGCAGCCACAACACCACCAAACACCTCCAGATCTGGAAAAAAAATAGAAGAAAAGGAGAAGAGGAAGTGCGTGGTAGCGGCAGCCGCGCGGCAGAGGAGAAGGGAGGAGGGAGACGGCAGCATGAGGAGGGAGCGACAGGGGAAGGGTCGGCCCATGGAGGTAAGGAGGAGGACTGGCGGTGGATAATAAGAAATCAATCGCAAAAATTCCCTCTTTTGCAATGATCTTGTGTAATTGCTCCACTTTATAGATTACACATTAATTGGGATTTTGGGGACATATAGTATCAGATTGTGCAAAAAGCCGCCATGGTTGAAACCTTGAGGTAAAACCGTATCAATGGAGTTTGAGGTACATCATTTTCAGTTAGAATATTAATTAAATCATCATCAAATAATTCATCCTCACTGTTTATTTATTTCCATCTTCCTTATTTTATTTATTTCCATTCCAAATAATAATAGCAATCCTAACATATGGTTAAAGGAAATTCTTTCCTAATCTCAAATTGTATTCCTCCTATTTCCATTTGGAAGCGGTTTCATCGTGTTTGTGCTGTCTTTGTGTTGTTATATATATATATCTCGAATACAATAGCAGACAAACTTATGCTTGATATCAAAATTCATCAAAAAAACAGCTATGGAGGATTTGTTTGAAATATTGACAGATGATTTACTTATTCATATTATTTCTTTTCTTCCTACAAAATATGCTTTCTTAACTAGCGTATTATCTAAGAGATGGAAATTCTTATGGTGTTATGCTCAGAAGTCTGTAGTGTTAGATGATAGTGTTTCCTTGAGTAACGCTGATGTTGGTTATAATGGTCTCGATGTTCCTGATCGCGTTTTGGCTTTTGCAAACTTTGTCGATAGGGTTCTCAAACTTATTAAGGTACCCCAAATTGACAGTTTTTTCCTGAAGATGTATCCCACTCATGAAAGGGGATTTAATCCCGTTCTTGGTTGGCTTGATGACATTGTTAGCACAAAGCAAGCGAAAGAGATACAACTCCACTTTCATCAACCCATATGTTTATCTTTCTCTGGTGTAACGTTTCCTTATGAAACTTTCAACAGTGCATCATTGCAAGTTCTTAAATTATATTTTCACAATAGTCATCCACTAAGGTCTAATTTATCCAGTTCTCGTTTGTTCCTACCCAATTTGAAGATTTTTCATATTTGGATGAATGAGATCTTACATAAATGGCCGTTTATCAACGCTGTATTTCGAGCTTCCCCACAGCTCGAGGAAGCCTATTTTGGCGGTTTTATATGGAAAACTAAGTTTTTTTGTAACCTTGTTGCCCCTTCCTTGAAACGATTGCGAATGAAATTTCGATCGGCAGAATCGTCAAATAAATTCTTAATCAATGCACCAATCTTGGAGGAGCTCCTGGTTGTGGATGAATCATTCCGAGACTATGACATAAAAACTACGAGCAATTGCCTTGTCAATGCAAAACTTGACATTGGAGTTCCCTTTGTTAGAAAATTTCCAGAGCTACATACTCATATTCGTCGGGTTTCCAAGCTTTTGCATAGTATCTCCCATGTCAAGTTCCTGAATTTGAAGGCTCATACAATGGATGTAAGAGATTGAAGCACACACCCCTCTTTTTTTTTTTTTAATTAAATCAAGAATTTTCCTAATACTTAATTTGACGATTTTTCTTCTCATTGGTTGTAGACTCTTAGCATATACTGCAACGGCAGTGGCAGCAGCAACCTTCCTCAGTTCCCTGCTTTATTTCAGTTGAAGCTATGCTTTCTCAACTACTCTTCATGGGATGTTATCCAAAAACTGCTGGAATCTGCACCAAATCTCGAAGTTCTAGTCATAAGCAAGGTTTGTTTTTTACTTCATTACTTCATCTAATTAGAGCCGTCTAATACCAACTTCATCTAATTAGAGCCGTCTAATACATATATTCTTTTAACTTTTGTCGTGTTTGGGAAATCACCATCGTCCCATTGCATTGGCTAATATTATGGCTAATTAGCCTTCTTACTCACCAAGCTGTTGCGTATGCAATATGTTCAGCGCACTACACGTGGTAAATGGTAATTAAATTTAGTACCTATATACTCACACAAGAATAATTTAGTACCGAACCTCTCAAATTCATTTGACGACCGTGGTGCTTGTTGAGTTGTTGTTGTAATTGTGGTAATGTCAATTTAGGATTTCAAGGGTAAGGATGCTCAGTTCAGAACGGATTCAGCTTGGATTCAACCAAGCAGCGTCCCCGTTTGTTTGGTGTCAAATCTTCGCCATGTTGAAGTGAGGGATTGCGAGTCTCACCAAGCAGAATTCAATCTCATAAATTATTTACTTGAGCATGGAGATGCTTTGAGTACTTTCCTGGTTGAGCTACTCCCAGCTGATTCTAGGGATGATCTAAGGTTCAAAGAAAAATTGATGTCGATTCCAAGGGTTTCAAAGACTTGTGAGCTAAAAATTTCTGTATACTCTCATTCTTCTCAACAGGGAGCCTTTCAAGGTTATATTCGGAATACCTTTTCTCAATTTTTGTCGAAAGCATGAAAGCATGAATTGGAGTCGCTTACAAAAAAAACATAACTGACTTTTTTCCGTTTTAACTTATTTTTTCTTCGTCAGCTCTGAGCTTATTTTTGCCGAAACTGACAATAATAAGATGTGCAAACTCTGAACCACGCTTTTACTATGTGTTTTGGTCTTTGATGGGATCTGAACTTTGGACAGGGTGAAGTATTAGTTCAGTATGTTGTCATTGAATAGCTTGATGACGCTTTTTAACACCGTGAATTAATTTTCCTGGGTTTCTTTTCAGTTGAAGGAAAAGTCCTTCATCCAGCAAAGCTAGAACAACAAAGGATGCCGCTTCAAGAGATGTGTTTTGAAGATTTAAGAGTGTGTACTAATTACTTCAGTGATGATCGTTTATTAATAAGCACGAAGAAGTTTAAAATTTATCGTGGAAAACTTGGTCAATCCAGTTCATTTGATTCACCAGTTCGGGATGTTGTCGTGAAGAAATTGATTATACAAGCAGGGAGTTCCTACCATGAACACAAGGAGAAGTCGTTGTGTACATTTCGTGTATGTACAATTGTACATTTGTACATCATATACAATAATTTTTTATCTTTTCTAAATATATATACTTTCCCCATTCTTTTTATCAATTTAACTTCTTATTAATATTCTATTTTGTTCTTCATGTTTTCAGGAAGAACTGAAGTTACTAGAGCATCCAAACTTCAAATATCACCCTTACTTTGTTAACATGCTCGGTTATTGTGCTGAAGATAACAATGAACGACTCGGTATAGTGTATGATTTCAAACCACTAGATTGCTTAAACAACCTCATTCCTAAAGGTAATTTTCGATGTCATTTAGCCTCAAATTTTATGATAAAAATATAAAATAGATACGCCCTTTTTGTTTGGAATTAAATAGTCATCTAAGCTTGAAACATTTCAATTCTTTTTAAGAAAAATGGAAAGAAGTTTGACAAATAATAATAATAAGCATCAGGTGAGGACTCCGTACCCATATCCATGTTGTGTCATGTGGAGACGGGGACTGTCCCAACAGAGAAGAGTCGAAGTAACAACGATTGGAACTATTGAATGCAATAACTGGATTTAAAGAACACTTTAGTTCTTAGTTCTTTGGCTGACAATTGGTACTATGACTAATTTATAGATAGCTTCACGTGGTTGCAAAGAATGAAGGTGGCGCTTGTTCTGGCGTGCATTTTGGAATACATGCATAAAAAACATGGCGATCTCCCTTCCGTAACTGCTAGGTCTTGCCTTTCTTCTGTAATTTTGGACGAGGTATACTTGTTCTCTTTAGTGTTGTTTCAAAATTTTAAAAGTGCAAGTAGCTTAGTTTGTCATTTGGTATTATTTCAACTTATTTGAGAACCAGCTAGAACAGCTGGTTAGTTTGTGGCTGCATCGGAATCAATGAAAAACAAATAATGAAGTGAAAATAAGCGAAATGCACATAAATGGAAGTTACTTTAGAGAAGGAGACCAATATTTCTTTTTCTTTCTTTAACTAAAAAAAAATTGCAGGATTATATGCCGAGATTATTCAACTTCAATCGAAGATACGACTTTTTCAGAGACGAAGACCAGTATGAAGATGGTTTTAAATCAATGTATGATTTTTCAAGGAGTGACGATGATGGTACGCTAACATTTAATTTCACAAATTCTTGTTTTATATAGCTATTACAATCAAATAATACCCGTTTAGATAGATGAGACAAAGAGAGATAACCTAGGAAATAACAAATGTTTGTCCTATTTATTAATTGTTCTCTTTTCCTTATTTGTACATCCGAAATTAATTGTCCTCTTTCGAAATATACTCCCTCTGTCCCGGTCATTTGTTGTCCTTTTCCATTTTTGGGTGTCTCAGTCATTTGTTGTCCTTTCTATTTTAAGAATGAACTTGATGAGTAATTTGATCATTCTCATTCAATTTGTTCCACTTGTCATTTACTTATTGGCCCTCTCCTTTTTCCTTGGTCTTTGTGCCAAAACGAAAGGACAACAATTGACCGGGACGGAGGGAGTAGTAAATAAAAATAGTGAACTCCCGATTTTGCATCTAGTTAAATAAGCTTCATATTACCATTATACTCTTCATGTTTAAATTTATTAGTCAAAGGGTGTTAATGGTATTTCACTACTATTTCGTAACTGTGAACTTTTGGAACAATAAAGTTGGGATGGAGGGAGTACTTGATTCATTTTAATTATAAAATGAAGATCTTCGTCTTAAACTCTTAACTCGTAGGAGAGATTAACCGATCTGATTTTGACATGCACTTTTCGACTCAATGCAATTTTGACATTCGACAACCCCCACCCCACCAGGCCACCACCTCGCAATTTGTGGTGTTGATGATGATGTTTTTTTTTTTGATGTTATCCAAGAAATGACTTGATAAATTTCCCGACACTTGCAGTTCAAAGATATGGAGAAACTCTTTTGTGTTTGATTTCCAAAAGGGTTCACCAATGCCCAAGTGGTGGAAAACACATTTCTAAATGTCGTATGATGGGACGATGGGCACAAATGCAGCAAAACGATCGATATATCTCTTCCTCTCTATGTAAATCTGAAACACCATTAGTGCATAAAACTTTGATGGATGATTCGTCATACGACATGGTTGATGGTTTGAAGATAACACGCATTGCAATGCGGTGTCTTCGTTCTGCGGTGGGGCTACCAAGTATGCATTCAATCGTCAAGTATTTGTGCAAGTTACGTGTTGTAAGGGAAAATTGGGACATATTAGATTGTGATAATATAATAGGTGAGCATCTTAATGTTTTGGGCTCTTAATTTATGTCTTGTAATAATCTTCGTTGCTATCTAAATGAAACGATTTTGTCCCAAGTCAAGTATGTCTCTGTGAATGTAAACCATTATTCCATTACACTATGTTTTTTCTTTCTTCCTCCCCAAGTCCTTTTGTGAAAAAAGAATGTCACCAACCTATTGTCCTAAATGTTCACATATATGACCAAGTTAATTTTCTTCCAAAGCTTGCAAAAACCTTTATTATAACACAAATGAAATAGGCACACAATTTGGTTGTTAGGTATAAGGTGGTTTTAAAATTGGTCCAAGACTTGTACCAAAAAAAAAATTGGTTCAAGATCGAATCACATCTCATGTCATTTCGTCAGATTGGATCAGATGTCATCCTAACTTCCTATGTTTCAATCCTTTGGTTTTCGGTTAGATTTGGTACATCACCTCCCGAGACCACCAGCAATCCTCCCTTTGATTCTATTTGGTTGAAGGCTTTGTAAATTTAGGATAAGATTATCAGTCACATTTTGTTCAAACTTAGTTCAGACTCACCTCAGACTCCATACATTATGAGTCAGACTCGCCTCATACATTATGAGTCAGACTCGCCTCAGACTCTACTTTTCCATTTTACCTTTGTTTTTTTTTTACAAACTTAAAAAAAATGACACATGAGATCCACTCATTGGATAATTTCTTTTGAAAGTAGGATGAAGACTCAAGAAAAGTTTAAGTTGAGTCTTGGATTCCAAGATTTAACCTGAGGGTAAGTCTCGAGACAAGACTTTGGTGAGTCTTGAGACAAGACTCGCTCAAAACTACCAGCAATCTTATCCTTAGGTTATTTTTATTATTTTTGACAGCTATATAAAGATGAAAGTACATCGTTTTTAGGCTATTAGAACCCTCATACTAAAAGAATAATCGTCCTTATGCTAAAAGAATAAGGATTATTAAATGTTATCGCTCATAAGCAAGGTTTGTTTTTAAGTTTTAACTCCATGATTTCATCTAATCAGTGTCGTCTGATACCAAGTTCAAAAGGGTCGGGAGGGACCTAAACCCAATAGTTTGTTTCCATGTGCTAGCTAAATTTGAAGTTTGACTCGTTCGACTACAATAAGCTATAATAATCAACTTGGACTGTGTTTCTCTATCAAGCAATCTCTTAAGAAGCTGACAAGTACAACGATCCATGGCACCACAATTACAATGTGGAATTGGGTCCATAGCATTAATGTTCTCCCACAAATTCTTGATCTTACCATAGTAATCAAGAAGAGACCTAGAATCTTGAGAAAAATTACTCAATTCTTTCTTAAGAGCATACAAGTCTAAAACATTCAATTGACCATATCGCTCATTAATGTCAGCCCAGAGAGTTTTAGCAGAAACATGATACTACAAGTTATTAACTAGAGGCTTAGCAATTGAATTCTTAATCCAGCGAGAAACAAGGATATCACACCTGATCCAAGCATTGTGCTTCTTATCTGCAGATGGAGGACAAGAACAATCATCCGTAATAAACCCCACTTTATTCTTAGAAAGAAGAGCACAGATGATTTCTTGACGCCATTGTAGGAAATTGTTCCCATCAAATTGAAACGACGACAGCTGCAGAGATGATTGATCAGTTTGTGACAGAAAAAGTGGATCATCCAATGGAGAGAAAAGCGTATCTTTGGCATGATTTGAAGATGAATTTGAGAAGAAATGTTGTGATTTTAATGTGCGGAAGCTTGTATTAAAGAATCGAATTTAGGTGATACCATATAAAACATCAAAACTCCATTGTTATGTGGAGAAGATGATGATGATGATGATGATAGAACGATAAAGGAGAGAAAGAAGATTAGAGAGAGAAGTTTGTTGTAAAGAATGTATTATTATTAGAAGTTGTGTAACTGATTACAACAGAATTGGATATTTATACTAATCCTTACTCTGACTAATCTGAAGTATATAACTAACTCTGATTAATTAACTAACTCTAACAATCTGTTATTGAGTCAGTTAATTACATAAGTACATGTCTACATAATGTAATTTAGTTGTCCTATTATTTGAGGCTTCAAACTGTCCTGTGCAACCGAACCTCTCCAATTCATTTCAAGACTCTGATGCTTAATACCAAGTACAAAAGGGGCGCCAAATACCAAGTTCAAAAAAGTCTGTGCTAGCTAAATTTCAAGTTTGAGTCGTTCAACTACAATAAGCTATAAAAATTTAGTTTAACATCGAACCTCTCATATTCTGATATTCATTTGACGATTCTGTTATTTGTATTAATTGTGGTAATGCCACTCAAATCAGGATTTCAAGGGTAAGGATGCTCAGTTCCCAAGGGATTCAGATTGCATTCAATCCAGCAGCGTTCCCATTTGTTTGGTGTCAACCCTTCGCCATGTCCAAGGGTTTCAGAAGCTTGTGAGCTAAATATTTCTGTATACCCTCAATCTTCTCAACAGAGAGCCTCCTTTCAAGGTTATATTCGGCATATCTTTTCTCGAATTCATCTGAAACTTGAATTAGAGTCGTTCACAAAAAACAATGCTGTCTTTTTTTTTTGTTAACTTTTTTTGTCAACTGAATTTAAGCTGAATATGTATATCTGCTATTTTTTTCCCGAAACTTACATAATATGATAAAGAGATAAAAACCTCACCATTATCTGGTATCGTCAAATTTTTGTCCTAGGAAAAGTTGTGCATACTCTGAACCACACTCTTTGTATGTGTTTCTTTTCAGATGAAGAAAAAGTCCGTCACCCAGCAAAGTTAGAACAACAAAGGATGCCACTTCAGGAGATATGTTTTGAAGATTTAAGATCGTGTACTGATTCCTTTAGTGAAGATCGTTTAATAATAAGAACAAAAAAGTTCAAAATTTATCGTGGAAAACTTCATCAACCCAGTTCATTTGATTCACCAGTTCGAGATGTTGTCGTGAAAAAATTGATTATACGAGCAGAGTCCTTACAATGAACACAAGGAGAACACAATCTGTAATTTTCGTGTACGTACAATTGTACATCATATACCCTTAGTTTTTCACAAAATTCTTATTTGTGACGGAGATATCCGTCACATTGTTATAACGGGTCAAATATTATTAGGGGCGTTTAATTGGTTGGAGGTCTATAAGAAAGGGAAAGGGAAACAAAGTTATTGATTTCCTTTGTTGGTGTTTGTTTGACACAAACAAAGAGAATAAAACTCCCTACCTTACCCCTCAATCCATCTAATTCCTTACCCCCCATCCCCCATGGTATCAGATTTCATTACCCATGTTACCCTTCAACCACCTTATTTACCTACCACCACACTTGCGACTCCACCACACAAGTCACCATCAAAACGCCATCACCACCACCACCATCTTCAAAACCACCACCACAGCCACCCCACATAAACCACCACCGCCACAACCACCATAACGCACCACCACCATCACCATTACCACCACCACCACAGCCACCGCCATCACCATGACGCCATCTCCACCACCACCACCAAAACCACCACCACAACCACCCCACTATCACCACCACCACAGCTAACCTACTGCCACCATCACTACCACCACGACGCCATCGCCACCACCACAGCCACCCCACACAAACAACCACCACCATAGCTAACCTACTGCCACCATCACTACCACCTTGAGAATAACAATGCTTTGTCCTTATCTATCTAAATGGGTAATGTTTAACCCGTTAATAAGACGGATAACATGTCACAAGGGAGACTAATTGTCATTTTTTAAAATCTGTTTCTCACTATTTATTTCCCTTGTTTTTTCTTCTCTTTATCAATTTAATGTTTAAGAATGTTCTATTTTGAATTTCTTGTCTTTCAGGAAGAACTGAAGTTACTAGAGCATCCAAACTTCAAATATCACCCTTACTTTGTTAACATGCTTGGTTACTCTGTTGAATATACACTTCAATTTAAGCCGTTCGGGAGGTCGTATCGGACCCGGTTTTTTTTTCTCCCGGTTTTTCAATCACGCGTCCGAGGTCATTTCAGGAGTTAACATATTCGATTCAGCCTCAAATAACGAGCATTAAACGAGTATTAATCCATTTTTCACGATTATCCGAGGTTCGACGAATGCTGGTTTATGGCACACCGGCACCCCCAAATGTCTCCCGTTGCTACTCAAATTTTGCGAGGCCACTTTATCTGACCCGAGGAACTTTCTATGTTATTTCCGGAGAACTTTGTTCCGGGACCCCGGAATTCCGAAAGAGCGTGTATCAATTTGATCCGTTCGGGAGGTCGTACCGGGCCGGTTTATTTTTCTCCCGGTTTTCAATCACGCGTCCGAGGTCATATCAGGAGTTAACCTATTCGATTCAGCCTCAAATAACGAGCATTAATCCGTTTTTCACAATTATCCGAGGTTCGACGAATGCTGGGTTATGGCATACCAACACACCCAAATGTTTTCCGTTGCTACTCAAATTTTACGTGGCCCCTTTATCTGACCCGAGGAACTTTATGTGTCATTTCCGGAAAATTTTGTTTCGGGACCCTGGAATCCCGAAAAACCGTGTATTTGGAACTTCAATTTGAGCCGTTTGGGAGGTCGTACCGGACCCGGTTTATTTTTCTCACGGTTTTTCAATCACGTGTCCGAGGTCATTTCAGGAGTTAACCCATTCGATCCAGTCTCAAATAACGAGCATTAAACGAGCATTAATCCATTTTTCACGATTATCCGAGGTTCGACGAATGCTCGTTTATGGCATACCGGTAACCCCAAATGTCTTTCGTTACTACTCAAATTTTGCGTGGCCGCTTTATCTGACCCGAGGAACTTTCTCCCGGTTTTTCAATCACGTGTCCAAGGTCATATAAGGAGTTAACCTATTCGATTCAGCCTCAAATAACGAGCATTAAACGAGCATTAATCCGTTTTTCACGATTATCCGAGGTTTGACGAATGCTGGTTTATGGCATACCAGCACACCCAAATGTTTTCCGTTCCTACTCAAATTTTGCGTGGCCCCTTTATCTGACCCGAGGAACTTTCTGTGTCATTTCCGGAAAATTTTGTTTCGGGACCCTGGAATCTCGAAAAACCGTGTGTTTGGAACTTCAATTTGAGCCGTTCGGGAGGTCGTACCGGACCCGGTTTATTTTTTTCCCGGTTTTTCAATCACGCATCCGAGGTCATTTTAGAAGTTAACCTATTCGATTCTGCCTCAAATAACGAGCATTAAACGAGCATTAATCCATTTTTCACGATTATCCGAGGTTCGACGAATGCTGGTTTATGGCATACAGGCACTCCCAAATGTCTTCCGTTGCTACTCAAATTTTTCGTGGCCGCTTTATCTGACTCGAGGAACTTTCTATGTGAATTCCAGAGAATTTTGTTCCGGGACCCCGGAATCCCGAAAAACCGTGTATTATACACTTCAATTTTAGCCGTTCGGGAGGTCGTACCGGACCCTGTTTCTTTTTCTCCCGGTTTTTTAATCACGCATCCGAGGTCATTTCAGGAGTTAACTTATTCGATTTAGCCTCAAATAACGAGCATTAATCTATTTTTCCATATTATCCGAGTTTCTACGAATGCTGGTTTATGGCATACCGGCACCCCCAAATGTCTTCCGTTGCTATTCAAATTTTGTGTGTCCGCTTTATCTGACACGAGGAACTTTCTATGTGATTTCCGGAGAATTTTATTCCGGGACCCTGGAATCCGAAAAACCGTGTATTATACACTTCAATTTGAGCCGGTTTGGAGGTCGTACTAGACCCGGTTTCTTTTTCTCCCGGTTTTTCAATCACGCGTCGGAGGTCATTTCAGGAGTAAACCTATTCAATTCAGCCTCAAATAACGAGCATTAAACGAGCATTAATCCATTTTTCACGATTATCCGAGGTTCGACGAATTCTGGTTTATGGCATACCGGCACCCCCAAATATTTTCCGTTGCTACTCAAATTTTGCGTGGCCCCTTTATCTGACCTGAGGAACTTTCTGTGTCATTTCCGGAGAATTTTGTTTCGGGACCCTGGAATCCCGAAAAACCGTGTATTTGGAACTTTAAATTCAGCCGTTCGGGAGGACGTACCTGACCCGGTTTATTTTTCTCCCGGTTTTTCAATCACGCGTCCGAGGTCATTTCAGGAGTTAACCTATTCGATTCACCCTCAAATAACGAGCATTAATCTGTTTTTCACGATTATCCGAGGTTCGACGAATGCTGGTTTATGGAATACCGGCACCCCCAAATGTCTTCCGTTGCTACTTAAATTTTGCGTGGGTGCTTTATATGACCCGAGGAACTTTTTATGTGATTTCCAGAGAATTTTGTTCAGGGACCCTGGAATCACGAAAAACCGTGTATTACACTTCAATTTGATCCGTTCGGGAGGTCGTACCGGACCCGGTTTCTTTTCTCCCGGTTTTTCAATCACGCATCCGACTTCATTTCAGAAGTTATCCTATACGATTTAGCCTCAAATAACGAGCATTAAACGAGCATTAATCCATTTTTCACGATTATCCGAGGTTCGACGAATGATGGATTATGGCATATAGGCCGCTTTGTCTGACCCGAGGAACTTTCAATGTGATTGCCGGAGAATTTTGTTCCGGGACCCTGGAATCCCGAAAAACCGTTTATTATACACTTCAATTTGAGCCGTTCGGAAGGTCGTACCGGACCCGGTTTTTTTTCTCCCACTTTTTCAATCACGCGTCCGAGGTCATTTCAGGAGTTAAATATTCGATTCAGCCTCAAATAACGAGCATTAAACGAGCATTAATCCATTTTTCTCGATTACCGGGGGTTCAACGAATGCTGGTTTATGGCATACCGGCACCCCCAAATATTTTCGGTTGCTACTCAAATTTTGCATGACCGCTTTATCTAACCCGAGCAATTTGGTTCCGGGACCTCGGAATCCCGAAAAACCGTGTATTATACACTTCAATTTCAGCCGTTCGGAAGGTCGTACCGGACCCTGTTTCTTTTTCTCCCTGTTTTTCAATCACGCGTCCGAGCTCATTTCAGGGAATTAACTGTTCGATTTGACCTCAAATAATGAGCTTTAACACATTTTTGACGATAATCCGAGTTTCGGCGAATGCTGGTTTGTGGCACACCGCCACTCCCAAATGTCTTCCGTTGGTGCTCAAACTTTGCGTGGGCGCATTATCTGACCCGAGGAACATTCTATGTGATTTAGGAGAATTTTGTTCGAGACCTCGGAATCTCGAAAACCAGTGTATTATACACATTTGCCCGTTCGGAAGGTCGTCGGACCTGTTTCTTTTTCTCCTGTTTTTCAATCACGCGTCCGAGCTCATTTCAGGAATTAACCTGTTCAATTTCAGCCTCAAATAACGAGCTTTAACACATTTTTGACGATAATCCGAGTTTCGTCGAATGCTGGTTTGTGGCACACCGGCACCCCCAAATGTCTTCCGTTGGTGCTCAAACTTTGCATGGGCGCTTTATCTGACCCGAGGAACTGTCTATGCGATTTCCGGAGAATTTTGTTCCGGGACCCCGGAATCCCGAAAAACCGTGTATTATACACTTCAATTTCAGCCGTTCGGAAGGTCGTACCAGACCCTGTTTCTTTTTCTCCCTGTTAATAAATCACGCGTCCGAGCTCATTTCAGGAATTAACCTGTTCGATTTCAGCCTCAAATAACGAGCTTTAACACATTTTTGACGATATTCTGAGTTTCGTCGAATGCTGGTTTGTGGCACACCGGCACCTCCAAATGTCTTCCGTTGGTGCTCAAACTTTGCGTGGGCGCTTTATCTGACCCGAGGAACTTTCTATGCGATTTCTAGAAAATTTTGTTCCGGGACGCTGGAATCCCGAAAAACCGTGTATTATACACTCGGATTTACCGTTCGGAAAGTAAGTCGTCAGGACGACTGTTTCTTTTTCTCCCTGTTTTTCAATCACGCGTCCGAGCTCATTTCAGGAATTAACCTGTTCGATTTCAGCCTCAAATAACGA
The DNA here is from genome assembly GCF_048544455.1 of Silene latifolia. Lineage (NCBI taxonomy): Eukaryota > Viridiplantae > Streptophyta > Magnoliopsida > Caryophyllales > Caryophyllaceae > Silene > Silene latifolia. The sequence goes on from NC_133532.1 coordinate 4,705,847, forward strand.
GGCTTAACACATTTTTGACGATAATCCGAGTTTCGGCGAATGCTGGTTTGTGGCACACCGACACCCCCAAATGTCCTCCGTTGGTGCTCAAGCTTTGCGTGGGCGCTTTATCTGACCCGAGGAACTTTCTATGCGATTTCCGGAGAATATTGTTCCGGGACCCCGGAATCCCAAAAAACCGTGTATTACCACTTCAATTTCAGCCGTTCGGAAGGTCGTACCGGACCCTGTTTTTCTTCTTCCTGTTAATAAATCACGCGTCCGAGCTCATTTCAAGAATTAACCTGTTCGATTTCAGCCTCAAATAACGAGCTTAAACACATTTTTGACGATAATCCGAGTTTCGGCGAATGCTGGTTTGTGGCACACCGGCACCCCCAAATGTCTTCCGTTGGTGATCAAACTTTGCGTGGGCGCTTTACCTGACCCGAGGAACTTTCTATGCGATTTCCGGAGAATTTTGTTCCGGGACCCCGGAATCCCGAAAAACCGTGTATTATACACTTCAATTTCAACCGTTCGGAAGGTCGTACCGGACCCTGTTTTTTTTCTCCCAGTTAATAAATCACGCGTCCGAGCTCATTTAAGGAATTAACCTGTTCGATTTCAGCGCAAATAACGAGCTTAAACACATTTTTGACGATAATCCGAGTTTCGACGAATGCTAGTTTGTGCCACACCGGCACCCCCAAATGTCTTCCGTTGGTGCTCAAACTTTGCGTGGGCGCTTTATCTGACCCGAGTAACATTCTATGTGATTTCCCTAGAATTTTGTTCCGGGCCTCCGGAATCTCGAAAAACCGTGTATTATACACTTCAGTTTCAGCCGTTCGAAAGGTCGTACCGGACCCTGTTTCTTCTTCTCCCCGTTTTTCAATCACGCGTCCGAGCTTATTTCAACAATTAACCTGTTCGATTTCAGCCTCAAATAACGAGCTTAAACACATTTTTGACGATAATCCGAGTTTCGGCGAATGCTGGTTTGTGGCACAACGGCACCCCCAAATGTCTTCCGTTGGTGCTCAAACTTTGCGTGGGCGCTTTATCTGACCCGAGGAACTTTCTATGAGATTTCCGGAAAATTTTGTTCCGGAACCGGAATCCGAAAAACCGTGAATTATACACTTCAATTTCGGCCGTTCGGAAGGTCGTTTGGACCCTGTTTCTTTTTCTCCCTGTTTTTCAATCACGCGTCCGAGCTCATTTGGAATTAAACTTTCGTTCGATTTGACCTCAAATAACGAGCTTAAACACATTTTTTACGATAATCCGAGTTTCGGCGAATCGCACCTTTGGTTTGGGCACACCGGCACACCCCCAAATGTCTTCCGTTGGTGCTCAAACTTTACGTGGGCGCTTTATACGACCCGAGGAACATTCTATGTGATATCCGGAGAATTTTGTTCCGGGACCTCGGAATCTCGAAAAACCGTGTATAATAATAACTTCGATTTCGGCCGTTCGGAAGGTAAATGCAGGACCTGTTTCTTTTTCTCCTGTTTTTCAATCACGCGTCCGAGCTCATTTTAGGAATTAACTTGTTCGATTTCAGCCTCAAATAACGAGCTTTAACACATTTTTGACGATAATCAGAGTTTCGGCGAATCTTTGGTTTGTGGCACACCAAGCACCCCAAATGTCTTACGTTTGTGCTCAAACTTTGCGTGGGCGCTATATCTTACGGAGGAACTTTCTATGCGATTTAGGAAAATTATGTTCGGGACCGGAATCCCGAAAAACCATGTATTATACACTTCAATTTAAGCCGTTCGGAAGGTCGTCCAGGACCCTGTTTCTTTTTCTCCTGTTTTTCAATCACTCGTCCGAGCTCATTTCGGAATTAACTGTTCGATTTCACCTCAAATAACGAGCTTTAACACATTTTTCACGATAATCGAGTTTGGCGAATCTTTGGTTTGTGGTACACCACACCCCAAATGTCTTCCGTTGGTGCTCAAACATTGCGTGGGCGCTTTATCTGACCCGAGGAACATTCTATGTGATTTCCGGAGAATTTTGTTCGGAACCCGGAATCTCGAAAACCGTGTATTATACACTTGATTTTAAACCGTTCGGAAGGTGGTACCGGACCCTGTTTCTTTTTCTCCTGTTTTTCAATCACGCGTCCGAGCTCATTTCAGGAATTAACCTATTCGATTTCGGCCTCAAATAACGAGCTTTAACACATTTTTGACGATAATCGAGTTTGTCGAATCTTTGGTTTGTGGCACACGGCACCCCAAATGTCTTCCGTTGGTGCTCAAACTTTGCGTGGGCGCTTTATCGACCGAGGAACATTCTATGTGATTTACGGAGAATTTTGTTCCGGGACCTCGGAATCTCGAAAAACATGTATTATACACTTGATTTCGGCCGTTCGGAAGGTAAATACAGAACCCTGTTTCTTTTTCTCCCTGTTTTTCAATCACGTGTCCGAGCTCATTTCAAGAATTAACCTGTTCGATTTCAGCCTCAAATAACGAGCTTAAACACATTTTTGAGGATAATCCGAATTTCGGCGAATCTTTGGTTTGTGGCACACCCAAGCACCCCAAATGTCTTCCGTTGGTGATCAAACTTTGCGTGGGCGCTTTTACGACCCGAGGAACTTTCTATGCGATTTCAGAGAATTTTGTTCGGGACCGGAATCCGAAAAACCGTGTATTATACACTTCAATTTCAACCGTTCGGAAGGTCGCATAGGACCTGTTTTTTTTTCTCCCAGTTAATAAATCACGCGTCCGAGCTCATTTAAGGAATTAACCTGTTCGATTTCAGCCTCAAATAACGAGCTTAAACACATTTTTGACGATAATCCGAGTTTCGACGAATGCTAGTTTGTGCCACACCGGCACCCCCAAATGTCTTCCGTTGGTGCTCAAACTTTGCGTGGGCGATTTATCTGACCCGAGGAACATTCTATGTGATTTCCGGAGAATTTTGTTCCGGGCCCCCGGAATCTCGAAAAACCGTGTATTATACACTTCAGTTTCAGCCGTTCGAAAGGTCGTACCGGACCCTGTTTCTTCTTCTCCCCGTTTTTCAATCACGCGTCCGAGCTCATTTAAGGAATTAACCTGTTCGATTTCAGCCTCAAATAACGAGCTTAAACACATTTTTGACGATAATCAGAGTTTCGACGAATGCTAGTTTGTGCCACACCGGCACCCCCAAATGTCTTCCGTTGGTGCTCAAACTTTGCGTGGGCGCTTTATCTGACCGGAGGAACATTCTATGTGATTTCCCTAGAATTTTGTTCCGGGCCCCCGGAATCTCGAAAAACCGTGTATTATACACTTGATTTAGCCGTTCGAAGGTCGTACCGGACCTGTTTCTTTTTCCCTGTTTTTCAATCACGCGTCCGAGCTTATTTCAGGAATTAACTGTTCGATTTGACCTCAAATAACGAGCTTTAAACACATTTTTGACGATAATCCGAGTTTCGGCGAATCTTTGGTTTAGGCACAACGGCACCCCAAATGTCTTCCGTTGGTGCTCAAACTTTGCGTGGCCGCTTTATCTGACCCGAGGAACTTTCTATGCGATTTCCGGAAAATTTTGTTCCGGGAACCCGGAATCCCGAAAAACCGTGAATTATACACTTCAATTTCAGCCGTTCGGAAGGTCGTACTGGACCCTGTTTCTTTTTCTCCCTGTTTTTCAATCACGCGTCCGAGCTCATTTCTGGAATTAACCTGTTCGATTTCAGCCTCAAATAACGAGCTTAAACACATTTTTTACGATAATCCGAGTTTCGGCGAATGCTGGTTTGTGGCACACCGGCACCCCCAAATGTCTTCCGTTGGTGCTCAAACTTTACGTGGGCGCTTTATCTGACCCGAGGAACATTCTATGTGATATCCAGAGAATTTTGTTCCGGGACCTCGGAATCTCGAAAAACCGTGTATAATAATAACTTCGGCCAAACCGTTCGGAAGGTAAATGAGGACCTGTTTCTTTTTCTCCTGTTTTTCAATCACGCGTCCGAGCTCATTTTAGAATTAACTGTTCGATTTCGACCTCAAATAACGAGCTTTAACACATTTTTGACGATAATCCGAGTTTCGTCGAATGCTGGTTTGTGGCACACCGGCACCCCCAAATGTCTTCCGTTGGTGCTCAAACTTTGCGTGGGCGCTTTATCTGACCCGAGGAACATTCTATGTGATTTACGGAGAATTTTGTTCCGGGACCTCGGAATCTTGAAAAATCATGTATTATACACTTCAGTTTCAGCCGTTCGGAAGGTCGTACCGAACCCTGTTTCTTTTTCTCCCTGTTTTTCAATCACGTGTCCGAGCTCATTTCAGGAATTAACATGTTCGATTTGAGCGTCAAATAACGAGCTTTAACACATTTTTGACGATAATCCGAGTTTCGGCGAATGCTGGTTTGTGGCACACCGGCACCCCCAAATGTCTTCCGTTGGTGCTCAAACTTTGCGTGGGCGCTTTATCTGACCCGAGGAACATTCTATGTGATTTCCGGAGAATTTTGTTCCGGGACCTCGGAATCTCGAAAAACCATGTATTATACACTTGATTTCGGCCGTTCGAAAGGTAAACAGGACCTGTTTCTTCTTCTCCCTGTTTTTCAATCACGCGTCCGAGCTCATTTCAGGAATTAACCTGTTCGATTTCAGCCTCAAATAACGAGCTTAAACACATTTTTGACGATAATCCGAGTTTCGGCGAATGCTGGTTTGTGGCACAACGGCACCCCCAAATGTCTTCCGTTGGTGCTCAAACTTTGCGTGGGCGCTTTATCTGACCCGAGGAACTTTCTATGCGATTTCCGGAAAATTTTGTTCCGGGAACCCGGAATCCCGAAAAACCGTGAATTATACACTTCAATTTCAGCCGTTCGGAAGGTCGTACTGGACCCTGTTTCTTTTTCTCCCTGTTTTTCAATCACGAGTCCGAGCTCATTTCTGGAATTAACCTGTTCGATTTCAGCCTCAAATAACGAGCTTAAACACATTTTTTACGATAATCCGAGTTTCGGCGAATGCTGGTTTGTGGCACACCGGCACCCCCAAATGTCTTCCGTTGGTGCTCAAACTTTACGTGGGCGCTTTACCTGACCCGAGGAACATTCTATGTGATATCCAGAGAATTTTGTTCCGGGACCTCGGAATCTCGAAAAACCGTGTATAATAATAACTTCAGTTTCAGCCGTTCGGAAGGTCGTACCGGACCCTGTTTCTTTTTCTCCCTGTTTTTCAATCACGCGTCCGAGCTCATTTCAGGAATTAACCTGTTCGATTTCAGCCTCAAATAACGAGCTTTAACACATTTTTGACGATAATCGAGTTTCGCGAATCTTTGGTTCAGGCACACCGGCACCACCAAATGTCTTACGTTGGTGCTCAAACTTTGCGTGGGCGCTATATCTTACCAGAGGAACTTTCTATGCGATTTCCGGAGAATTATGTTCCGGGACCCCGGAATCCCGAAAAACCGTGAATTATACACTTCAATTTCAGCCGTTCGGAAGGTAAATGCAGGACCTGTTTCTTTTTCTCCTGTTTTTCAATCACTCGTCCGAGCTCATTTCGGAATTAACTTTGTTTGATTTCAGCCTCAAATAACGAGCTTTAACACATTTTTGACGATAATCCGAGTTTCGGCGAATGATGGTTTGTGGCACACCGACACCCCCAAATGTCTTTCGTTGGTGCTCAAACTTTGCGTGGCCGCTTTATCTGACCCGAGGAACATTCTATGTGATTTACGGAGAATTTTGTTCAGGACCCGGAATCTCAAAAACCAAGTGTATTATACACTTCGGATTTCGGCCGTTCGGAAGGTCGTACCGGACCCTGTTTCTTTTTCTCCCTGTTTTTCAATCACGCGTCCGAGCTCATTTCAGGAATTAACCTGTTCGATTTCAGCCTCAAATAACGAGCTTTAACACATTTTTGACGATAATCCGAGTTTCGTCGAATTTTGGTTTGTGGCACACCGGCACCCCCAAATGTCTTCCGTTGGTGCTCAAACTTTGCATGGGCGCTTTATCTGACCCGAGGAACTTTCTATGTGATTTCGGAGAATTTTGTTCCGGGACCCGGAATCTCGAAAAACCGTGTATTATACACTTCAATTTGACCCGTTCGGAAGGTCGTACTGCAGGACCTGTTTCTTTTTTCTCCTGTTTTTCAATCACGCGTCCGAGCTCATTTCAGAATTAACCTGTTCGATTTGAGCCTCAAATAACCAGCTTTAACACATTTTTCACGATAATCAGAGTTTCGTCGAATCTTTGGTTTGGGCACACCGGCACCCCAAATGTCTTCCGTTGGTGCTCAAACTTTGCGTGGGCGCTTTATCTGACCCGAGGAACTTTCTATGTGATTTCTGGAAAATTTTGTTCGGGACCGGAATCTCGAAAAAAACCGTGTATTATACACTTGCCAACCGTTCGGAAGTCGTCGCACGGACCCTGTTTCTTTTTCTCCCTGTTTTTCAATCACGCGTCCGAGCTCATTTCAGGAATTAACCTGTTCGATTTCACCCTCAAATAACGAGCTTTAACACATTTTTCACGATAATCCGAGTTTCGGCGAATGCTGGTTTGTGGCACACCGGCACCCCCAAATGTCTTCCGTTGGTGCTCAAACTTTGCGTGGGCGCGCTTTATCGACCGAGGAACTTTCTATGTGATTTCCGGAGAATTTTGTTCGGGACCCCGGAATCCCGAAAAACCGTGTATTATACACTTCAATTTCAGCCGTTCGGAAGTTCGTATCGGACCCTGTTTTTTTTTTCTCCCTGTTTTTCAATCACGCGTCCGAGCTCATTTCAAGAATTAACTGTTCGATTTGACCTCAAATAACGAGCTTTAACACATTTTTGACGATAATCCGAAGTTTCGCGAATCTTTGGTTCAGGCACACCGGCACCCCCAAATGTCTTCCGTTGGTGCTCAAACTTTGCGTGGGCGCTTTATCGGACCCGAGGAACATTCTATGTGATTTCCGGAGAATTTTGTTAGGGACCCGGAATCTCGAAAAACCGTGTATTATACACTTCAATTTCAGCCGTTCGGAAGGTCGTACCGGATCGGACTGTTTCTTTTTCTCCTGTTTTTCAATCACGCGTCCGAGCTCATTTCAGGAATCAACTGTTCGATTTCAGCCTCAAATAACGAGCTTTAACACATTTTTCACGATAATCGAAGTTTCGTCGAATCTTTGGTTTGTGGCACACCGGCACCCCAAATGTCTTCCGTTGGTGCTCAAACTTTGCGTGGGCGCTTTATCTGACCCGAGGAACTTTCTATGTGATTTCCGGAGAATTTTGTTCTGGGACCCCGGAATCCCGAAAAACCGTGTATTATACACTTGATTTCGCCGTTCGGAAAGTCGTCCGGACCCTGTTTCTTTTTCTCCTGTTTTTCAATCACGCGTCCGAGCTCATTTCAGGAATTAACTGTTCGATTTGACCTCAAATAACGAGCTTTAACACATTTTTGACGATAATCCGAGTTTCGGCGAATCTTTGGTTTGTGGCACACCGACACCCCCAAATGTCTTCCGTTGGTGCTCAAACTTTGCGTGGGCGCTTTATCTGACCCGAGGAACATTCTATGTGATTTCCGGAGAATTTTGTTAGGGACCGGAATCCCAAAAACCGTGTATTATACACTTCAATTTCAGCCGTTCGGAAGGTCGTACCGGACCCTGATTCTTTTTCTCCCTGTTTTTCAATCACGCGTCCGAGCTCATTTCAGGAATTAACCTGTTCGATTTCAGCCTCAAATAACGAGCTTTAACACATTTTTCACGATAATCCGAGTTTCGGCGAATCTTTGGTTTGTGGCACACCAAGCACCCCAAATGTCTTCCGTTGGTGCTCAAACTTTGCGTGGGCGCTTTATCTGACCCGAGGAACATTCTATGTGATTTCCGGAGAATTTTGTTCGGGACCCCGGAATCTCGAAAAACCGTGTATTATACACTTGATTTTCACCGTTCGGAAGGTCGTAAACGGACCCTGTTTCTTTTTCTCCTGTTTTTCAATCACGCGTCCGAGCTCATTTCAGGATTTAACTGTTCGATTTCGAGCCTCAAATAACGAGGCTTTAACACATTTTTGACGATAATCCGAGTTTCGGCGAATGCTGGTTTGTGGCACACCGTCACCCCCAAATGTCTTCCGTTGGTGCTCAAACTTTGCGTGGGCGCTTTATATGACCCGAGGACCTTTCTATATCATTTCCGTAGAATTTTATTACGGGACCCGGAATCCCGAAAAACCGTGTATTATACACTTCAATTTCAACCGTTCGGAAGGTCGTACCAGACCCTGTTTCTTTTTCTCCCTTTTTTTCAATCACGCGTCCGAGCTCATTTCAAGAATTAACCTGTTCGATTTGAGCCTCAAATAACGAGCTTTAACACATTTTTCACGATAGTCCGAGTTTCGGCGAATGCTGGTTTGTGGCACACCGGCACCCCCAAATGTCTTCCGTTGGTGCTCAAACTTTGCGTGGCCGCTTTATCTGACCCGAGGAACTTTCTATGTGATTTCCGGAGAATTTTGTTCGGGACCCCGGAATCCCGAAAAACCGTGTATTATACACTTCAATTTGGCCGTTCGGAAGGTCGTACGGACCTGTTTCTTTTTCTCCTGTTTTTCAATCACGCGTCCGAGCTCATTTCAGGAATCAACTGTTCGATTTCAGCCTCAAATAACGAGCTTTAACACATTTTTCACGATAATCCGAGTTTCGTCGAATCTTTGGTTTGTGGCACACCGGCACCCCAAATGTCTTCCGTTGGTGCTCAAACTTTGCGTGGGCGCTTTATCTGACCCGAGGAACATTCTATGTGATTTTCGGAGAATTTTGTTCCGGGACCTCGGAATCTCGAAAAACCGTGTATTATACACTTGATTCGGCCGTTCGGAAGGTCGTAGGACCCTGTTTCTTTTTCTCTCCTGTTTTTCAATCACGCGTCCGAGCTCATTTCAGAATTAACTGTTCGATTTGACCTCAAATAACGAGCTTTAACACATTTTTGACGATAATCCGAGTTTCGGCGAATCTTTGGTTTGTGGCACACCGCACCCCCAAATGTCTTCCGTTGGTGCTCAAACTTTGCGTGGCCGCTTTATCGACCCGAGGAACTTCTATGTGATTTCCGGAGAATTTTGTTCCGGGACCCCGGAATCCCAAAAACCGTGTATTATACACTTCAATTTCAGCCGTTCGGAAGGTCGTCGATCGGACCTGTTTTTTTTCTCCTGTTTTTCAATCACGCGTCCGAGCTCATTTCAAGAATTAACTTGTTCGATTTCAGCCTCAAATAACGAGCTTTAACACATTTTTGACGATAATCCGAGTTTCGGCGAATCTTTGGTTTGTGGTACACACCGGCACCCCCAAATGTCTTCCGTTGGTGCTCAAACTTTGCGTGGGCGCTTTATCGGACCCGAGGAACATTCTATGTGATTTCCGGAGAATTTTGTTCCGGGACCCGGAATCTCGAAAAACCGTGTATTATACACTTCAATTTCAACCGTTCGGAAGGTAAACGGACCTGTTTCTTTTTCTCCTGTTTTTCAATCACGCGTCCGAGCTCATTTAAGGAATTAACTGTTCGATTTGACCTCAAATAACGAGCTTTAACACATTTTTGACGATAATCCGAGTTTCGTCGAATCTTTGGTTTGTGGCACACCCGGCACCCCCAAATGTCTTCCGTTGGTGCTCAAACTTTGCGTGGCCGCTTTATCGACCCGAGGAACTTCTATGTGATTTCCGGAGAATTTTGTTCCGGGACCTCGGAATCTCGAAAAACCGTGTATTATACACTTGATTTCAAACCGTTCGGAAGGTCGTATCAGGACCTGTTTCTTTTTCTCCCGTTTTTCAATCACGCGTCCGAGCTCATTTCAAGAATTAACTTGTTCGATTTCAGCCTCAAATAACGAGCTTTAACACATTTTTGACGATAATCCGAGTTTCGCGAATCTTTGTTTTTGTGGCACACGGCACCCCAAATGTCTTCCGTTGGTGCTCAAACTTTGCGTGGGCGCTTTATCTGACCCGAGGAACATTCTATGTGATTTACGGAGAATTTTGTTCCGGGACCTCGGAATCTCGAAAAACCGTGTATTATACACTTCAGTTTCAGCCGTTCGGAAGGTCGTACCGGACCCTGTTTCTTTTTCTCCCTGTTTTTCAATCACGCGTCCGAGCTCATTTAGGAATTAACTGTTCGATTTTGACCTCAAATAACGAGCTTTAACACATTTTTGACGATAATCCGAGTTTCGGCGAATGCTGGTTTGTGGCACACCGGCACCCCCAAATGTCTTCCGTTGGTGCTCAAACTTTGCGTGGGCGCTTTATCTGACCCGAGGAACATTCTATGTGATTTCCGGAGAATTTTGTTCCGGGACCCCGGAATCTCGAAAAACCGTGTATTATACACTTGATTTCGGCCGTTCGGAAGGTAAATCAGGACCTGTTTCTTTTTCTCCTGTTTTTCAATCACGCGTCCGAGCTCATTTCAGGAATTAACATGTTCGATTTGAGCGTCAAATAACGAGCTTTAACACATTTTTGACGATAATCCGAGTTTTCGCGAATCTTTGGTTTGCACACACCCAAGCACCCCAAATGTCTTCCGTTGGTGCTCAAACTTTGCGTGGGCGCTTTATCTGACGAGGAACATTCTATGTGATTTCCGGAGAATTTTGTTCCGGGACCCCGGAATCTCGAAAAACCGTGTATTATACACTTCAGTTTCAGCCGTTCGGAAGGTCGTACCGGACCTGTTTCTTTTTCTCCCTGTTTTTCAATCACGCGTCCGAGCTCATTTCAGGAATTAACCTGTTCGATTTCAGCCTCAAATAACGAGCTTTAACACATTTTTGACGATAATCCGAGTTTCGGCGAATGCTGGTTTGTGGCACACCGGCACCCCCAAATGTCTTCCGTTGGTGCTCAAACTTTGCGTGGGCGCTTTATTATTGACCCGAGGAACATTCTATGTGATTTCCGGAGAATTTTGTTCCGGAATCTCGAAAAACCGTGTATTACACTTCAGTTTCAGCCGTTAGGAAGGTCGTACCGGACCCTGTTTCTTTTTCTCCCTGTTTTTCAATCACGCGTCCGAGCTCATTTCAGAATTAACTGTTCGATTTTGACCTCAAATAACGAGCTTTAACACATTTTTCACGATAATCCGAGTTTCGTCGAATCTTTGGTTTGTGGCACACCAAGCACCCCAAATGTCTTCCGTTGGTGCTCAAACTTTGCGTGGGCGCTTTATCTGACCCAAGGAACATTCTATGTGATTTCCGGAGAATTTTGTTCCGGGACCTCGGAATCTCGAATAACCGTGTATTATACACTTGATTTGGCCGTTCGGAAGGTAAACCGGACCTGTTTCTTTTTCTCCTGTTTTTCAATCACGCGTCCGAGCTCATTTCAAGAATTAACTGTTCGATTTTGCCTCAAATAACGAGCTTTAACACATTTTTGACGATAATCCGAGTTTCGCGAATCTTTGGTTTTGGCACACGGCACCCCCAAATGTCTTCCGTTGGTGCTCAAACTTTGCGTGGCCGCTTTATCGACCCGAGGAACTTTCTATGTGATTTTCGGAGAATTTTGTTCGGGACCCGGAATCTCGAAAAACCGTGTATTATACACTTCAATTTCAACCGTTCGGAAGGTCGACGGACCTGTTTCTTTTTCTCCCCGTTTTTCAATCACGCGTCCGAGCTCATTTAAGGAATTAACTGTTCGATTTGACCTCAAATAACGAGCTTTAACACATTTTTGACGATAATCCGAGTTTCGCGAATCTTTGGTTTGTGGCACACCGGCACCCCAAATGTCTTCCGTTGGTGCTCAAACTTTGCGTGGGCGCTTTATCTGACCCGAGGAACATTCTATGTGATTTCCGGAGAATTTTGTTCCGGGACCCGGAATCCCGAAAAACCGTGTATTATACACTTTAATTTCAGCCGTTCGGAAGGTCGTACGGACCTTGTTTCTTTTTTCTCCCGTTTTTCAATCACGCGTCCGAGCTCATTTAAGGAATTAACTGTTCGATTTGACCTCAAATAACGAGCTTTAACACATTTTTGACGATAATCGAGTTTCGCGAATGCTTTGGTTTTGGCACACCGGCACCCCAAATGTCTTCCGTTGGTGCTCAAACTTTGCGTGGGCGCTTTATCTGACCCGAGGAACATTCTATGTGATTTCCGGAGAATTTTGTTCGGGACCCGGAATCTCAAAACCGTGTATTATACACTTCGGTTTTAGCCGTTCGGAAGGTCGACCGGACCTGTTTCTTTTTCTCCTGTTTTTCAATCACGCGTCCGAGCTCATTTCAGGAATCAACTGTTCGATTTCAGCCTCAAATAACGAGCTTTAACACATTTTTCACGATAATCCGAGTTTCGTCGAATCTTTGGTTTTGGGCACACGGCACCCCAAATGTCTTCCGTTGGTGCTCAAACTTTGCGTGGGCGCTTTATCTGACCCGAGGAACATTCTATGTGATTTCCGGAGAATTTTGTTCCGGGACCTCGGAATCTCGAAAAACCGTGTATTATACACTTCAGTTTCAGCCGTTCGGAAGGTCGTACCGGACCCTGTTTCTTTTTCTCCTGTTTTTCAATCACGCGTCCGAGCTTATTTCAGGAATTAACATGTTCGATTTCAGCCTCAAATAACGAGCTTTAACACATTTTTGACGATAATCCGAGTTTCGGCGAATGCTGGTTTGTGGCACACCGGCACCCCCAAATGTCTTCCGTTGGTGCTCAAACTTTGCGTGGGCGCTTTATCTGACCCGAGGAACATTCTATGCGATTTCCGGAGAATTTTGTTCCGGGACCCCGGAATCCCGAAAAACTGTGTATTATACACTTCAATTTTCAAACCGTTCGGAAGGTAAATCGGACCTGTTTCTTTTTCTCCTGTTTTTCAATCACGCGTCCGAGCTCATTTCAGGAATTAACTGTTCGATTTGACCTCAAATAACGAGCTTTAACACATTTTTGACGATAATCCGAGTTTCGTCGAATGCTGGTTTGTGGCACACCGGCACCCCAAATGTCTTCCGTTGGTGCTCAAACTTTGCGTGGGCGCTTTATCTGACCCGAGGAACATTCTATGTGATTTCCGGAGAATTTTGTTCGGGACCTCGGAATCTTGAAAAAACCGTGTATTATACACTTGATTTCACCGTTCGGAAGGTCGTACCGGACCCTGTTTCTTTTTCTCCCTGTTTTTCAATCACGCGTCCGAGCTCATTTCAGGAATTAACATGTTCGATTTGAGCCTCAAATAACGAGCTTTAACACATTTTTGACGATAATCCGAGTTTCGCGAATCTTTGGTTTGTGGCACACCGCACACCCCAAATGTCTTCCGTTGGTGCTCAAACTTTGCGTGGGCGCTTTATCTGACCCGAGGAACATTCTATGTGATTTCCGGAGAATTTTGTTCCGGGACCTCGGAATCTCGAAAAACCGTGTATTATACACTTCAGTTTCAGCCGTTCGGAAGGTCGTACCGGACCTTGTTTCTTTTTCTCCCTGTTTTTCAATCACGCGTCCGAGCTCATTTCAGAAATTAACCTGTTCGATTTCAGCCTCAAATAACGAGCTTTAACACATTTTTGACGATAATCCGAGTTTCGGCGAATCTTTGTTTTTGTGGCACACCGGCACCCCAAATGTCTTCCGTTGGTGCTCAAACTTTGCGTGGGCGCTTTATCTGACCCGAGGAACATTCTATGTGATTTCCGGAGAATTTTGTTCGGACCCGGAATCTCGAAAAACCGTGTATTATACACTTCAATTTCAGCCGTTCGGAAGGTCGTACCGGACCCTGTTTCTTTTTCTCCCTGTTTTTCAATCACGCGTCCGAGCTCATTTCAGGAATTAACATTTTCGATTTCAGCCTCAAATAACGAGCTTTAACACATTTTTCACGATAATCCGAGTTTCGCGAATGCTGGTTTGTGGCACACCGGCACCCCCAAATGTCTTCCGTTGGTGCTCAAACTTTGCGTGGGCGCTTTATCTGACCCGAGGAACATTCTATGTGATTTCCGGAGAATTTTGTTACGGGACCTTGGAATCTCGAAAAACTGTGTATTATACACTTCAGTTTCAGCCGTTCGGAAGGTCATACCGGACCTTGTTTCTTTTTCTCCCTGTTTTTCAATCACGCGTCCGAGCTCATTTCAGAAATTAACCTGTTCGATTTCAGCCTCAAATAACGAGCTTTAACACATTTTTGACGATAATCCGAGTTTCGTCGAATGCTGGTTCGTGGCACACCGGCACCCCCAAATGTCTTCCGTTGGTGCTCAAACTTTGCGTGGGCGCTTTATCTGACCCGAGGAACATTCTATGTGATTTCCGGAGAATTTTGTTCCGGGACCCCGGAATCTCGAAAAACCGTGTATTATACACTTCAGTTTCAGCCGTTCGGAAGGTCGTACCGGACCCTGTTTCTTTTTCTCCCTGTTTTTCAATCACGCGTCCGAGCTCATTTCAGGAATTAACATGTTCGATTTGAGCGTCAAATAACGAGCTTTAACACATTTTTGACGATAATCCGAGTTTCGGCGAATGCTGGTTTGTGGCACACCGGCACCCCCAAATGTCTTCCGTTGGTGCTCAAGCTTTGCGTGGGCGCTTTATCTGACCCGAGGAACATTCTATGCGATTTAGGAGAATTTTGTTCGGGACCGGAATCTCGAAAAACCGTGTATTATACACTTGATTTCAGCCGTTCGGAAGGTAAACCAGGACCCTGTTTCTTTTTTTCTCCTGTTTTTCAATCACGCGTCCGAGCTCATTTAAGGAATTAACTTGTTCGATTTGAGCCTCAAATAACGAGCTTTAACACATTTTTGACGATAATCCGAGTTTCGGCGAATGCTGGTTTGTGGCACACCGGCACCCCCAAATGTCTTCCGTTGGTGCTCAAGCTTTGCGTGGGCGCTTTATCTGACACGAGGAACGTTCTATGCGATTTCCGGAGAATTTTGTTCCGGGACCCCGGAATCCCGAAAAACCGTGTATTATACACTACAATTTCAGCCGTTCGGAAGGTCGTACCGGACCCTGTTTCTTTTTCTCCTGTTTTTCAATGACGCGTCCGAGCTCATTTCAGGAATTAACCTGTTCGATTTCAGCCTCAAATAACGAGCTTTAACACATTTTTGACGATAATCCGAGTTTTCGGCGAATGCTGGTTTGTGGCACACCGGCACCCCCAAATGTCTTCCGTTGGTGCTCAAACTTTGCGTGGGCGCTTTATCTGACCCGAGGAACATTCTATGTGATTTCCGGAGAATTTTGTTCCGGGACCCCGGAATCTCGAAAAACCGTGTATTATACACTTGATTTTGCCCGTTCGGAAGGTCGCACGGACCCTGTTTCTTTTTCTCCTGTTTTTCAATCACGCGTCCGAGCTCATTTCGGGAATTAACTGTTCGATTTGACCTCAAATAACGAGCTTTAACACATTTTTGACGATAATCCGAGTTTCGTCGAATCTTTGGTTTTGGCACACCGGCACCCCCAAATGTCTTCCGTTGGTGCTCAAACTTTGCGTGGGCGCTTTATCTGACCCGAGGAACATTCTATGTGATTTCCGGAGAATTTTGTTCCGGGACCCCGGAATCTCGAAAAACCGTGTATTATACACTTGATTTGCCGTTCGGAAGGTCGACAGGACCCTGTTTCTTTTTCTCCCTGTTTTTCAATCACGCGTCCGAGCTCATTTCAGGAATTAACATGTTCGATTTCAGCCTCAAATAACGAGCTTTAACACATTTTTGACGATAATCCGAGTTTCGTCGAATCCTTGGTTTTGGCACACCGGCACCCCAAATGTCTTCCGTTGGTGCTCAAACTTTGCGTGGGCGCTTTATCTGACCCGAGGAACATTCTATGTGATTTCCGGAGAATTTTGTTCAGGGACCTCGGAATCTCGAAAAACGTGTATTATACACTTCAGTTTCAGCCGTTCGGAAGGTCGTACCGGACCTTGTTTCTTTTTCTCCCTGTTTTTCAATCACGCGTCCGAGCTCATTTCAGGAATTAACCTGTTCGATTTCAGCCTCAAATAACGAGCTTTAACACATTTTTGGCGATAATCCGAGTTTCGTCGAATGCTGGTTTGTGGCACACCGGCACTCCCAAATGTCTTCCGTTGGTGCTCAAACTTTGCGTGGGCGCTTTATCTGACCCGAGGAACATTCTATGTGATTTCCGGAGAATTTTGTTCCGGGACCTCGGAATCTCGAAAAACCGTGTATTATACACTTCAGTTTCAGCCGTTCGGAAGGTCGTACCGGACCTTGTTTCTTTTTCTCCCTGTTTTTCAATCACGCGTCCGAGCTCATTTCAAGAATTAACTGTTCGATTTGACCTCAAATAACGAGCTTTAACACATTTTTGACGATAATCCGAGTTTCGGTCGAATCTTTGGTTTGTGGCACACCGGCACCCCAAATGTCTTCCGTTGGTGCTCAAACTTTGCGTGGGCGCTTTATCTGACCCGAGGAACATTCTATGTGATTTCCGGAGAATTTTGTTCAGGGACCTCGGAATCTCGAAAAACGTGTATTATACACTTGATTTCCAGCCGTTCGGAAGGTCGTCATCGGACCCTGTTTCTTTTTCTCCTGTTTTTCAATCACGCGTCCGAGCTCATTTCAGGAATTAACCTGTTCGATTTGAGCCTCAAATAACGAGCTTTAACACATTTTTGACGATAATCCAGTTTCGCGAATCTTTGGTTTGTGGCACACCGGCACCCCCAAATGTCTTCCGTTGGTGCTCAAACTTTGCGTGGGCGCTTTATCTGACCCGAGGAACATTCTATGTGATTTCCGGAGAATTTTGTTCCGGGACCTCGGAATCTCGAAAAACCGTGTATTATACACTTCAATTTCACCGTTCGGAAGGTAAATGCAGGACCTGTTTCTTTTTCTCCTGTTTTTCAATCACGCGTCCGAGCTCATTTCAGGAATCAACTGTTCGATTTCAGCCTCAAATAACGAGCTTTAACACATTTTTCACGATAATCCGAGTTTGGCGAATCTTTGGTTTTGTGGCACACCGGCACCCCCAAATGTCTTCCGTTGGTGCTCAAACTTTGCGTGGCCGCTTTATCGACCCGAGGAACTTCTATGTGATTTCCGGAGAATTTTGTTCCGGAATCTCGAAAAACCGTGTATTATACACTTGGCCAAACCGTTCGGAAGGTAAATCGGACCTGTTTCTTTTTCTCCTGTTTTTCAATCACGCGTCCGAGCTCATTTCAGGAATTAACCTGTTCGATTTCAGCCTCAAATAACGAGCTTTAACACATTTTTGACGATAATCCGAGTTTCGTCGAATCTTTGGTTTGTGGCACACCGCACCCCAAATGTCTTCCGTTGGTGCTCAAACTTTGCGTGGCCGCTTTATCGACCCGAGGAACTTCTATGTGATTTCCGGAGAATTTTGTTCCGGGACCTCGGAATCTCGAAAAACCGTGTATTATACACTTCAATTTCAGCCGTTCGGAAGGTCGTACCGGACCCTGTTTCTTTTTCTCCTGTTTTTCAATCACGCGTCCGAGCTCATTTCAGGAATTAACATGTTCGATTTCAGCCTCAAATAACGAGCTTTAACACATTTTTGACGATAATCCGAGTTTCGTCGAATGCTGGTTTGTGGCACACCGGCACCCCCAAATGTCTTCCGTTGGTGCTCAAACTTTGCGTGGGCGCTTTATCTGACCCGAGGAACATTCTATGTGATTTCCGGAGAATTTTGTTCGGGACCCCGGAATCTCGAAAAACCGTGTATTATACACTTGATTTTTTAGCCGTTCGGAAGGTCGTACCGGACCCTGTTTCTTTTTCTCCCTGTTTTTCAATCACGCGTCCGAGCTCATTTCAGAATTAACCTGTTCGATTTCAGCCTCAAATAACGAGCTTTAACACATTTTTCACGATAATCCGAGTTTCGGCGAATCTTGGTTTGTGGTACACCGGCACCCCCAAATGTCTTCCGTTGGTGCTCAAACTTTGCGTGGGCGCTTTATCTGACCCGAGGAACATTCTATGTGATTTCCGGAGAATTTTGTTCCGGGACCCCGGAATCTCGAAAAACCGTGTATTATACACTTCAATTTCAGCCGTTCGGAAGGTAAACAGGACCTGTTTCTTTTTCTCCTGTTTTTCAATCACGCGTCCGAGCTCATTTCAGGAATTAACCTGTTCGATTTTAAGCCTCAAATAACGAGCTTTAACACATTTTTGACGATAATCCGAGTTTCGGCGAATGCTGGTTTGTGGCACACCGGCACCCCCAAATGTCTTCCGTTGGTGCTCAAACTTTGCGTGGGCGCTTTATCTGACCCGAGGAACATTCTATGTGATTTCCGGAGAATTTTGTTCAGGGACCCCGGAATCCCGAAAAACCGTGTATTATACACTTCGATTTGAGCCGTTCGGAAGGTCAGGAGGACCTGTTTCTTTTTCTCCTGTTTTTCAATCACGCGTCCGAGCTCATTTCAGGAATTAACTGTTCGATTTTTGAGCCTCAAATAACGAGCTTTAACACATTTTTGACGATAATCCGAGTTTCGCGAATCTTTGGTTTGTGGCACACCGGCACCCCCAAATGTCTTCCGTTGGTGCTCAAACTTTGCGTGGGCGCTTTATCTGACCCGAGGAACATTCTATGTGATTTCCGGAGAATTTTGTTCCGGGACCTCGGAATCTCGAAAAACCGTGTATTATACACTTCAATTTCGGCCGTTCGGAAGGTAAATTTAGGACCTGTTTCTTTTTCTCTCTGGTTTTCAATGACGCGTCCGAGCTCATTTCAGGAATTAACCTGTTCGATTTCAGCCTCAAATAACGAGCTTTAACACATTTTTGACGATAATCCGAGTTTCGGCGAATGCTGGTTTGTGGCACACCGGCACCCCCAAATGTCTTCCGTTGGTGCTCAAACTTTGTGTGGGCGCTTTATCTGACCCGAGGAACATTCTATGTGATTTCAGGAGAATTTTGTTCCAGGACCCTGGAATCCCGAAAAACCGTGTATTTAACACTTCAATTTTAGCCGTTCGGAAGGTAAACACGGACCTGTTTCTTTTTCTCCTGTTTTTCAATCACGCGTCCGAGCTCATTTGAGGAATTAACATGTTCGATTTGAGCCTCAAATAACGAGCTTTAACACATTTTTCACGATAATCCGAGTTTCGGCGAATGCTGGTTTGTGGCACACCGGCACCCCCAAATGTCTTCCGTTGGTGCTCAAACTTTGCGTGGGCGCTTTATCTGACCCGAGGAACATTCTATGTGATTTCCGGAGAATTTTGTTCCGGGACCTCGGAATCTCGAAAAACCGTGTATTATACACTTCAGTTTTAGCCGTTCGGAAGGTCGTATCGGACCTTGTTTGTTTTTTTCTCCTGTTTTTCAATCACGCGTCCGAGCTCATTTCAGAATTAACATGTTCGATTTGAGCCTCAAATAACGAGCTTTAACACATTTTTGACGATAATCCGAGTTTCGTCGAATCTTTGGTTTTGGCACACCAAGCACCCCCAAATGTCTTCCGTTGGTGCTCAAACTTTGCGTGGGCGCTTTATCGGACCCGAGGAACATTCTATGTGATTTCCGGAGAATTTTGTTCGGGACCCCGGAATCTCGAAAAACCGTGTATTATACACTTGATTTCACCGTTCGGAAGGTCATACCGGACCTTGTTTCTTTTTCTCCCTGTTTTTCAATCACGCGTCCGAGCTCATTTCAGGAATTAACCTGTTCGATTTCAGCCTCAAATAACGAGCTTTAACACATTTTTGACGATAATCCGAGTTTCGTCGAATCTTTGGTTTGTGGCACACACCGGCACCCAAATGTCTTCCGTTGGTGCTCAAACTTTGCGTGGGCGCTTTATCTGACCCGAGGAACACTCTATGTGATTTCCGGAGAATTTTGTTCGGGACCCCGGAATCTCGAAAAACCGTGTATTATACACTTCAATTTCAGCCGTTCGGAAGGTCGTACCGGACCCTGTTTCTTTTTCTCCCTGTTTTTCAATCACGCGTTCGAGCTCATTTCAAGAATTAACTGTTCGATTTCAGCCTCAAATAACGAGCTTTAACACATTTTTCACGATAATCCGAGTTTCGTCGAATGCTGGTTTGTGGCACACCGGCAGCCCCAAATGTCTTCCGTTGGTGCTCAAACTTTGCGTGGGCGCTTTATCTGACCCGAGGAACATTCTCTGTGATTTCCGGAGAATTTTGTTCCGGGACCCGGAATCCCGAAAAACCGTGTATTATACACTTGATTTGACCGTTCGGAAGGTCGTACGGACCTGTTTCTTTTTCTCCTGTTTTTCAATCACGCGTCCGAGCTCATTTCAGGAATTAACATGTTCGATTTGAGCCTCAAATAACGAGCTTTAACACATTTTTGACGATAATCCGAGTTTCGGCGAATGCTGGTTTGTGGGACACCGACACCCCCAAATGTCTTCCGTTGGTGCTCAAACATTGCGTGGGCGCTTTATCTGACCCGAGGAACATTCTATGTGATTTCCGGAGAATTTTGTTCCGGGACCCGGAATCCCGAAAAACCGTGTATTACACACTTCAATTTCAGCCGTTCGGAAGGTCGTACCGGACCCTGTTTTTTTTCTTCCTGTTTTTCAATCACGCGTCCGAGCTCATTTCAGAATTAACCTGTTCGATTTGAGCCTCAAATAACCAGCTTTAACACATTTTTCAAGATAATCCGAGTTTCGTCGAATCTTTGGTTTGTGGCACACCGGCACCCCAAATGTCTTCCGTTGGTGCTCAAACTTTGCGTGGGCGCTTTATCTGACCCGAGGAACATTCTATGTGATTTCCGGAGAATTTTGTTCAGGGACCTCGGAATCTCGAAAAACGTGTATTATACACTTCAATTTAGCCGTTCGGAAGGTCGTACTAGGACCTGTTTCTTTTTCCCTGTTTTTCAATCACGCGTCCGAGCTCATTTCAGAATTAACCTGTTCGATTTCAGCCTCAAATAACGAGCTTTAACACATTTTTGACGATAATCCGAGTTTCGCGAATGAATCTTTGGTTTGTGGCACACCGGCACCCCAAATGTCTTCCGTTGGTGCTCAAACTTTGCGTGGGCGCTTTATCTGACCCGAGGAACATTCTATGTGATTTCCGGAGAATTTTGTTCAGGGACCTCGGAATCTCGAAAAACGTGTATTATACACTTGATTTTTACCGTTCGGAAGGTCGTCCGGACCTTGTTTCTTTTTCTCTGTTTTTCAATCACGCGTCCGAGCTCATTTCAGGAATTAACTGTTCGATTTGGCCTCAAATAACGAGCTTTAACACATTTTTGACGATAATCCGAGTTTCGTCGAATGCTGGTTTGTGGCACACCGGCACCCCCAAATGTCTTCCGTTGGTGCTCAAACTTTGCGTGGGCGCTTTATCTGACCCGAGGAACATTCTATGTGATTTCCGGAGAATTTTGTTCCGGGACCTCGGAATCTCGAAAAACCGTGTATTATACACTTCAGTTTCAGCCGTTCGGAAGGTCGTACCGGACCTTGTTTCTTTTTCTCCCTGTTTTTCAATCACGCGTCCGAGCTCATTTCAGGAATTAACCTGTTCGATTTCAGCCTCAAATAACGAGCTTTAACACATTTTTGACGATAATCCGAGTTTCGTCGAATCTTTGGTTTGTGGCACACCACCGGCACCCCAAATGTCTTCCGTTGGTGCTCAAACTTTGCGTGGGCGCTTTATCTGACCCGAGGAACATTCTATGTGATTTCCGGAGAATTTTGTTCGGGACCTCGGAATCTCAAAAACCGTGTATTATACACTTGATTTTGCCGTTCGGAAGGTCGTACCGGACCTGTTTCTTTTTCTCCCTGTTTTTCAATCACGCGTCCGAGCTCATTTCAGGAATTAACCTGTTCGATTTCAGCCTCAAATAACGAGCTTTAACACATTTTTGACGATAATCCGAGTTTCGTCGAATGCTGGTTTGTGGCACACCGGCACCCCCAAATGTCTTCCGTTGGTGCTCAAACTTTGCGTGGGCGCTTTATCTGACCCGAGGAACATTCTATGTGATTTCCGGAGAATTTTGTTCCGGGACCTCGGAATCTCGAAAAACCGTGTATTATACACTTCAATTTTTGGCCGTTCGGAAGGTAAACAGGACCTGTTTCTTTTTCTCCTGTTGTTTTTCAATCACGCGTCCGAGCTCATTTCAGGAATTAACCTGTTCGATTTGAGCCTCAAATAACGAGCTTTAACACATTTTTGGCGATAATCCGAGTTTCGTCGAATCTTTGGTTTTGTGGCACACCGGCACCCCCAAATGTCTTCCGTTGGTGCTCAAACTTTGCGTGGCCGCTTTATCGACCCGAGGAACTTTCTATGTGATTTCCGGAGAATTTTGTTCCGGGACCTCGGAATCTCGAAAAACCGTGTATTATACACTTGATTTCGGCCGTTCGGAAGGTAAATCTAGGACCTTGTTTCTTTTTCTCCTGTTTTTCAATCACGCGTCCGAGCTCATTTCAGGAATCAACTGTTCGATTTCAGCCTCAAATAACGAGCTTTAACACATTTTTCACGATAATCCGAGTTTCGTCGAATCTTTGGTTTGTGGCACACCGGCACCCCCAAATGTCTTCCGTTGGTGCTCAAACTTTGTGTGGGCGCTTTATCTGACCCGAGGAACATTCTATGTGATTTCCGGAGAATTTTGTTCCGGGACCCCGGAATCTCGAAAAACCGTGTATTATACACTTCAGTTTTAGCCGTTCGGAAGGTCGTACCGGACCCTGTTTCTTTTTCTCCCTGTTTTTCAATCACGCGTCCGAGCTCATTTCAAGAATTAACCTGTTCGATTTCAGCCTCAAATAACGAGCTTTAACACATTTTTGACGATAATCCGAGTTTCGTCGAATGCTGGTTTGTGGCACACCGGCACCCCCAAATGTCTTCCGTTGGTGCTCAAACTTTGCGTGGGCGCTTTATCTGACCCGAGGAACATTCTATGTGATTTCCGGAGAATTTTGTTCCGGGACCTCGGAATCTCGAAAAACCGTGTATTATACACTTCAGTTTCAGCCGTTCGGAAGGTCGTCAGGACCTGTTTCTTTTTCTCCTGTTTTTCAATCACGCGTCCGAGCTCATTTCAGGAATTAACATGTTCGATTTCAGCCTCAAATAACGAGCTTTAACACATTTTTGACGATAATCCGAGTTTCGCGAATCTTTGGTTTGTGGCACACCGGCACCCCAAATGTCTTCCGTTGGTGCTCAAACTTTGCGTGGGCGCTTTATCTGACCCGAGGAACATTCTATGTGATTTCCGGAGAATTTTGTTCCGGGACCCCGGAATTTCGAAAAACCGTGTATTATACACTTCAGTTTCAGCCGTTCGGAAGGTCGTACCGGACCCTGTTTCTTTTTCTCCCTGTTTTTCAATCACGCGTCCGAGCTCATTTCAGGAATTAACATGTTCGATTTGAGCGTCAAATAACGAGCTTTAACACATTTTTGACGATAATCCGAGTTTCGTCGAATCTTTGGTTTTGGCACACCGGCACCCCAAATGTCTTCCGTTGGTGCTCAAACTTTGCGTGGGCGCTTTATCTGACCCGAGGAACATTCTATGTGATTTCCGGAGAATTTTGTTCCGGGACCCGGAATCTCGAAAAACCGTGTATTATACACTTCAGTTTCAGCCGTTCGGAAGGTCGTCTAGGACCTGTTTCTTTTTCTCCCTGTTTTTCAATCACGCGTCCGAGCTCATTTCAGAATTAACTGTTCGATTTGACCTCAAATAACGAGCTTTAACACATTTTTGACGATAATCCGAGTTTCGTCGAATGCTGGTTTGTGGCACACCGGCACCCCCAAATGTCTTCCGTTGGTGCTCAAACTTTGCGTGGGCGCTTTATCTGACCCGAGGAACATTCTATGTGATTTCTGGAGAATTTTGTTCCGGGACCCCGGAATTTCGAAAAACCGTGTATTATACACTTGATTTCGGCCGTTCGGAAGGTCGTGAGGACCTGTTTCTTTTTCTCCCTGTTTTTCAATCACGCGTCCGAGCTCATTTCAGGAATTAACCTGTTCGATTTCAGCCTCAAATAACGAGCTTTAACACATTTTTGGCGATAATCCGAGTTTCGTCGAATGCTGGTTTGTGGCACACCGGCACCCCCAAATGTCTTCCGTTGGTGCTCAAACTTTGCGTGGGCGCTTTATCTGACCCGAGGAACATTCTATGTGATTTCCGGAGAATTTTGTTCCGGGACCTCGGAATCTCGAAAAACCGTGTATTATACACTTCAGTTTCAGCCGTTCGGAAGGTCGTACCGGACCTTGTTTCTTTTTCTCCCTGTTTTTCAATCACGCGTCCGAGCTCATTTCAGGAATCAACCTGTTCGATTTCATCCTCAAATAACGAGCTTTAACACATTTTTCACGATAATCGGAGTTTCGCGAATCTTTGGTTTGTGGCACACCGGCACCCCAAATGTCTTCCGTTGGTGCTCAAACTTTGTGTGGGCGCTTTATCGGACCCGAGGAACATTCTATGTGATTTCCGGAGAATTTTGTTCGGGACCCCGGAATCTCGAAAAACCGTGTATTATACACTTGATTTAGCCGTTCGGAAGGTCGTACTAGGACCTGTTTCTTTTTCTCCTGTTTTTCAATCACGCGTCCGAGCTCATTTCAAGAATTAACTGTTCGATTTGACCTCAAATAACGAGCTTTAACACATTTTTGACGATAATCCGAGTTTCGTCGAATCTTTGGTTTGTGGCACACCGGCACCCCAAATGTCTTCCGTTGGTGCTCAAACTTTGCGTGGGCGCTTTATCTGACCCGAGGAACATTCTATGTGATTTCCGGAGAATTTTGTTCAGGGACCTCGGAATCTCGAAAAACGTGTATTATACACTTTGATTTCAGCCGTTCGGAAGGTCGTACGGACCTTGTTTCTTTTTCTCCTGTTTTTCAATCACGCGTCCGAGCTCATTTCAGAATTAACATGTTCGATTTCAGCCTCAAATAACGAGCTTTAACACATTTTTGACGATAATCAGAGTTTCGTCGAATCTTTGGTTTGTGGCACACCGGCACCCCCAAATGTCTTCCGTTGGTGCTCAAACTTTGCGTGGGCGCTTTATCTGACCCGAGGAACATTCTATGTGATTTACGGAGAATTTTGTTCCGGGACCTCGGAATCTCGAAAAACCGTGTATTATACACTTGATTTCACCGTTCGGAAGGTCGTCGGACCTTGTTTCTTTTTCTCCCTGTTTTTCAATCACGCGTCCGAGCTCATTTCAGGAATTAACTTGTTCGATTTGAGCCTCAAATAACGAGCTTTAACACATTTTTCACGATAATCCGAGTTTCGTCGAATCTTTGGTTCGTGGCACACCGGCACCCCCAAATGTCTTCCGTTGGTGCTCAAACTTTGTGTGGGCGCTTTATCTGACCCGAGGAACATTCTATGTGATTTCCGGAGAATTTTGTTCGGGACCCCGGAATCTCGAAAAACCGTGTATTATACACTTGATTTTAGCCGTTCGGAAGGTCGTGCGGACCCTGTTTCTTTTTCTCCTGTTTTTCAATCACGCGTCCGAGCTCATTTCAAGAATTAACTTGTTCGATTTCAGCCTCAAATAACGAGCTTTAACACATTTTTGACGATAATCCGAGTTTCGTCGAATCTTTGGTTTGTGGCACACACCGGCACCCCAAATGTCTTCCGTTGGTGCTCAAACTTTGCGTGGGCGCTTTATCTGACCCGAGGAACATTCTATGTGATTTCCGGAGAATTTTGTTCGGGACCCCGGAATCTCGAAAAACCGTGTATTATACACTTGATTTGGCCGTTCGGAAGGTCGCACGGACCTGTTTCTTTTTCTCCCTGTTTTTCAATCACGCGTCCGAGCTCATTTCAGGAATTAACTAGTTCGATTTCAGCCTCAAATAACGAGCTTTAACACATTTTTCACGATAATCCGAGTTTCGGCGAATGCTGGTTTGTGGCACACCGGCACCCCCAAATGTCTTCCGTTGGTGCTCAAACTTTGCGTGGGCGCTTTATCGGACCCGAGGAACATTCTATGTGATTTCCGGAGAATTTTGTTCGGGACCCCGGAATCTCGAAAAACCGTGTATTATACACTTGATTTCGGCCGTTCGGAAGGTCGTATCAGGACCCTGTTTCTTTTTCTCCTGTTTTTCAATCACGCGTCCGAGCTCATTTCAGGAATCAACTGTTCGATTTCAGCCTCAAATAACGAGCTTTAACACATTTTTGACGATAATCCGAGTTTCGGCGAATCTTTGGTTTGTGGCACACCGGCACCCCAAATGTCTTCCGTTGGTGCTCAAACTTTGTGTGGGCGCTTTATCGGACCCGAGGAACTTTCTATGTGATTTCGGAGAATTTTGTTCCGGGACCCGGAATCTCGAAAAACTGTGTATTATACACTTCAATTTCGACCGTTCGGAAGGTCGTACCGGACCTGTTTCTTTTTCTCCTGTTTTTCAATCACGCGTCCGAGCTCATTTCAGGAATCAACCTGTTCGATTTTTGCCTCAAATAACGAGCTTTAACACATTTTTCACGATAATCGAGTTTCGTCGAATCTTTGGTTTTTGTGGCACACCGGCACCCCAAATGTCTTCCGTTGGTGCTCAAACTTTGCGTGGGCGCTTTATCTGACCCGAGGAACATTCTATGTGATTTCCGGAGAATTTTGTTCAGGGACCTCGGAATCTCGAAAAACGTGTATTATACACTTGATTTGATTTCGGCCGTTCGGAAGGTCGTCACTCAGGACCTGTTTCTTTTTCTCCCTGTTTTTCAATCACGCGTCCGAGCTCATTTCAGGAATTAACATGTTCGATTTGAGCGTCAAATAACGAGCTTTAACACATTTTTGACGATAATCCGAGTTTCGGCGAATGCTGGTTTGTGGCACACCGGCACCCCCAAATGTCTTCCGTTGGTGCTCAAACTTTGTGTGGGCGCTTTATCTGACCCGAGGAACATTCTATGTGATTTCCGGAGAATTTTGTTCCGGGACCCCGGAATTTCGAAAAACCGTGTATTATACACTTCAGTTTCAGCCGTTCGGAAGGTCGTACCGGACCCTGTTTCTTTTTCTCCCTGTTTTTCAATCACGCGTCCGAGCTCATTTCAGGAATTAACATGTTCGATTTGAGCCTCAAATAACGAGCTTTAACACATTTTTGACGATAATCCGAGTTTCGTCGAATCTTTGGTTTGTGGCACACACCGGCACCCCAAATGTCTTCCGTTGGTGCTCAAACTTTGCGTGGGCGCTTTTTATCGACCCGAGGAACATTCTATGTGATTTAGGAGAATTTTGTTCCGGGACCTCGGAATCTCGAAAAACCGTGTATTATACACTTGATTTCGGCCGTTCGGAAGGTCATCCGGACCTTGTTTCTTTTTCTCCTGTTTTTCAATCACGCGTCCGAGCTCATTTCAGAATTAACCTGTTCGATTTCAGCCTCAAATAACGAGCTTTAACACATTTTTCACGATAATCCGAGTTTCGTCGAATCTTTGGTTTGTACACACCAAGCACCCCCAAATGTCTTCCGTTGGTGCTCAAACTTTGTGTGGGCGCTTTATCGGACCCGAGGAACTTTCTATGTGATTTCCGGAGAATTTTGTTCCGGGACCTCGGAATCTCGAAAAACCGTGTATTATACACTTGATTTTTAGCCGTTCGGAAGGTCGTCCGGACCTGTTTCTTTTTCTCCTGTTTTTCAATCACGCGTCCGAGCTCATTTCAAGAATTAACTTGTTCGATTTCAGCCTCAAATAACGAGCTTTAACACATTTTTGACGATAATCCGAGTTTCGTCGAATGCTGGTTTTGGCACACCGGCACCCCAAATGTCTTCCGTTGGTGCTCAAACTTTGCGTGGGCGCTTTATCTGACCCGAGGAACATTCTATGTGATTTCCGGAGAATTTTGTTCCGGGACCTCGGAATCTCGAAAAACCGTGTATTATACACTTCAGTTTCAGCCGTTCGGAAGGTCGTACCGGACCCTGTTTCTTTTTCTCCCTGTTTTTCAATCACGCGTCCGAGCTCATTTCAGAAATTAACCTATTCGATTTCAGCCTCAAATAACGAGCTTTAACACATTTTTCACGATAATCCGAGTTTCGGCGAATGCTGGTTTGTGGCACACCATCACCCCAAATGTCTTCCGTTGGTGCTCAAACTTTGTGTGGGCGCTTTATCTGACCCGAGGAACATTCTATGTGATTTCCGGAGAATTTTGTTCCGGGACCCCGGAATTTCGAAAAACCGTGTATTATACACTTCAGTTTTAGCCGTTCGGAAGGTCTAAACCGGACCCTGTTTCTTTTTCTCCCTGTTTTTCAATCACGCGTCCGAGCTCATTTCAGAATTAACATGTTCGATTTGAGCGTCAAATAACGAGCTTTAACACATTTTTGACGATAATCCGAGTTTCGGCGAATCTGGTTTGTGGCACACCGGCACCCCAAATGTCTTCCGTTGGTGCTCAAACTTTGTGTGGGCGCTTTATCGGACCCGAGGAACATTCTATGTGATTTCCGGAGAATTTTGTTCGGGACCGGAATCTCGAAAAAACCGTGTATTATACACTTGATTTGGCCGTTCGGAAGGTAAACAGGACCTGTTTCTTTTTCTCCCTGTTTTTCAATCACGCGTCCGAGCTCATTTCAGGAATTAACCTGTTCGATTTCAGCCTCAAATAACGAGCTTTAACACATTTTTGGCGATAATCCGAGTTTCGTCGAATGCTGGTTTGTGGCACACCACCGGCACCCCCAAATGTCTTCCGTTGGTGCTCAAACTTTGCGTGGCCGCTTTATCGACCCGAGGAACATTCTATGTGATTTCCGGAGAATTTTGTTCCGGGACCTCGGAATCTCGAAAAACCGTGTATTATACACTTCACTTTCAGCCGTTCGGAAGGTCGTACCGGACCTTGTTTCTTTTTCTCCCTGTTTTTCAATCACGCGTCCGAGCTCATTTCAGAAATTAATCTGTTCGATTTCAGCCTCAAATAACGAGCTTTAACACATTTTTGACGATAATCCGAGTTTCGTCGAATCTTTGGTTTGTGGCACACCGGCACCCCAAATGTCTTCCGTTGGTGCTCAAACTTTGTGTGGGCGCTTTATATCGACCCGAGGAACATTCTATGTGATTTCCGGAGAATTTTGTTCGGGACCCCGGAATCTCGAAAAACCGTGTATTATACACTTGATTTCGGCCGTTCGGAAGGTCGACAGGACCTGTTTCTTTTTCTCCTGTTTTTCAATCACGCGTCCGAGCTCATTTCAGGAATTAACTGTTCGTTTTCAAACCTCAAATAACGAGCTTTAACACATTTTTGACGATAATCCGAGTTTCGTCGAATGCTGGTTTTTGGCACACCGGCACCCCAAATGTCTTCCGTTGGTGCTCAAACTTTGCGTGGGCGCTTTATCTGACCCGAGGAACATTCTATGTGATTTCCGGAGAATTTTGTTCCGGGACCTCGGAATCTCGAAAAACCGTGTATTATACACTTGAGTTTCAGCCGTTCGGAAGGTCGTACCGGACCTTGTTTCTTTTTCTCCTGGTTTTTCAATCACGCGTCCGAGCTCATTTCGGGAATTAACTGTTCGATTTTGAGCCTCAAATAACGAGCTTTAACACATTTTTCACGATAATCGAGTTTCGTCGAATCTTTGGTTTGTGGCACACCGGCACCCCCAAATGTCTTCCGTTGGTGCTCAAACTTTGTGTGGGCGCTTTTATCGACCCGAGGAACATTCTATGTGATTTAGGAGAATTTTGTTCAGGGACCCGGAATCTCGAAAACCGTGTATTATACACTTCAATTTCAGCCGTTCGGAAGGTCGTATCTAGGACCTGTTTCTTTTTCTCCCTGTTTTTCAATCACGCGTCCGAGCTCATTTCAAGAATTAACTTGTTCGATTTGAGCCTCAAATAACGAGCTTTAACACATTTTTGACGATAATCCGAGTTTCGTCGAATCTTTGGTTTGTGGCACACCGGCACCCCCAAATGTCTTCCGTTGGTGCTCAAACTTTGCGTGGGCGCTTTATCGGACCCGAGGAACATTCTATGTGATTTCCGGAGAATTTTGTTCGGGACCCCGGAATCTCGAAAAACCGTGTATTATACACTTGATTTCGGCCGTTCGGAAGGTCGTCAGGACCCTGTTTCTTTTTCTCCTGTTTTTCAATCACGCGTCCGAGCTCATTTCAGGAATTAACCTATTCGATTTCAGCCTCAAATAACGAGCTTTAACACATTTTTGACGATAATCGAGTTTCGGCGAATCTTTGGTTTGTGGCACACCGGCACCCCCAAATGTCTTCCGTTGGTGCTCAAACTTTGCGTGGGCGCTTTATCTGACCCGAGGAACATTCTATGTGATTTCCGGAGAATTTTGTTCCGGGACCCGGAATCCCGAAAAACCGTGTATTATACACTTAATTTCAGCCGTTCGGAAGGTCGTAAATCTTAGGACCTGTTTCTTTTTCTCCTGTTTTTCAATCACGCGTCCGAGCTCATTTCAGGAATTAACCTGTTCGATTTCAGCCTCAAATAACGAGCTTTAACACATTTTTGACGATAATCCGAGTTTCGCGAATCTTTGGTTTGTGGCACCAAGCACCCCCAAATGTCTTCCGTTGGTGCTCAAACTTTGTGTGGGCGCTTTATCGGACCCGAGGAACATTCTATGTGATTTCCGGAGAATTTTGTTCGGGACCCCGGAATCTCGAAAAACCGTGTATTATACACTTGATTTCGGCCCGTTCGGAAGGTCGTCAGGACCTTGTTTCTTTTTCTCTCCTGTTTTTCAATCACGCGTCCGAGCTCATTTCAGGAATTAAACTGTTCGATTTCGGCCTCAAATAACGAGCTTTAACACATTTTTGACGATAATCCGAGTTTCGTCGAATCTTTGGTTTGTGACACACCGGCACCCCCAAATGTCTTCCGTTGGTGCTCAAACTTTGTGTGGGCGCTTTATCGGACCCGAGGAACATTCTATGTGATTTCCGGAGAATTTTGTTCGGGACCCCGGAATCTCGAAAAACCGTGTATTATACACTTCGGCCAAAGCCGTTCGGAAGGTCGTAAAGACCAGGACCTTGTTTCTTTTTCTCCTGTTTTTCAATCACGCGTCCGAGATCATTTCAAGAATTAACCTGTTCGATTTCAGCCTCAAATAACGAGCTTTAACACATTTTTGACGATAATCCGAGTTTCGCGAATCTTTGGTTTTGGCACACCGGCACCCCAAATGTCTTCCGTTGGTGCTCAAACTTTGCGTGGGCGCTTTATCTGACCCGAGGAACATTCTATGTGATTTCCGGAGAATTTTGTTCAGGGACCTCGGAATCTCGAAAAACGTGTATTATACACTTGATTTTGGCCGTTCGGAAGGGTCGACGGACCTTGTTTCTTTTTCTCCATTTTTTCAATCACGCGTCCGAGCTCATTTCAGGAATTAACTTGTTCGATTTGAGCCTCAAATAACGAGCTTTAACACATTTTTGACGATAATCCGAGTTTCGCGAATCTTTGGTTTGTGGCACACCGGCACCCCAAATGTCTTCCGTTGGTGCTCAAACTTTGCGTGGGCGCTTTATCTGACCCGAGGAACATTCTATGTGATTTCCGGAGAATTTTGTTCAGGGACCTCGGAATCTCGAAAAACGTGTATTATACACTTGATTTTCGGCCGTTCGGAAGGTCATCCGGACCTTGTTTCTTTTTCTCCTGTTTTTCAATCACGCGTCCGAGCTCATTTTCAGAATTAACTGTTCGATTTCAGCCTCAAATAACGAGCTTTAACGCATTTTTGACGATAATCGAGTTTCGCGAATCTTTGGTTTGTGGCACACCGGCACCCCAAATGTCTTCCGTTGGTGCTCAAACTTTGTGTGGGCGCTTTATCTGACCCGAGGAACATTCTATGTGATTTCCGGAGAATTTTGTTCCGGGACCCCGGAATCTCGAAAAACCGTGTATTATACACTTCAGTTTCAGCCGTTCGGAAGGTCGTACCAGACCCTGTTTCTTTTTCTCCCTGTTTTTCAATCACGCGTCCGAGCTCATTTCAGGAATTAACCTGTTCGATTTCAGCCTCAAATAACGAGCTTTAACACATTTTTGACGATAATCCGAGTTTCGTCGAATGCTGGTTTGTGGCACACCGGCACCCCCAAATGTCTTCCGTTGGTGCTCAAACTTTGCGTGGGCGCTTTATCTGACCCGAGGAACATTCTATGTGATTTACGGAGAATTTTGTTCCGGGACCTCGGAATCTCGAAAAACCATGTATTATACACTTGATTTCGGCCGTTCGGAAGGTAAATCGGACCCTGTTTCTTTTTCTCCTGTTTTTCAATCACGCGTCCGAGCTCATTTCAAGAATTAACCTATTCGATTTCAGGCTCAAATAACGAGCTTTAACACATTTTTGACGATAATCCGAGTTTCGCGAATCTTTGGTTTTGGCACACCGCACACCCCAAATGTCTTCCGTTGGTGCTCAAACTTTGCGTGGGCGCTTTATCTGACCCGAGGAACATTCTATGTGATTTCCGGAGAATTTTGTTCCGGGACCCCGGAATTTCGAAAAACCGTGTATTATACACTTCAGTTTCAGCCGTTCGGAAGGTCGTACAGGACCTTGTTTCTTTTTCTCCCTGTTTTTCAATCACGCGTCCGAGCTCATTTCAGAATTAACATGTTCGATTTGAGCCTCAAATAACGAGCTTTAACACATTTTTGACGATAATCCGAGTTTCGTCGAATCTTTGGTTTGTGGCACACACCGGCACCCCCAAATGTCTTCCGTTGGTGCTCAAACTTTGCGTGGCCGCTTTATCGACCCGAGGAACTTTCTATGTGATTTTCGGAGAATTTTGTTCGGGACCTCGGAATCTCAAAAACCGTGTATTATACACTTGATTTGGCCGTTCGGAAGGTCATCTAGGACCTTGTTTCTTTTTCTCCTGTTTTTCAATCACGCGTCCGAGATCATTTCAGGAATTAACTGTTCGATTTGACCTCAAATAACGAGCTTTAACACATTTTTGACGATAATCGGAGTTTCGTCGAATCTTTGGTTTGTGGCACACCAGCACCCCAAATGTCTTCCGTTGGTGCTCAAACTTTGCGTGGGCGCTTTATCGGACCCGAGGAACATTCTATGTGATTTCCGGAGAATTTTGTTCGGGACCCCGGAATCTCGAAAAACCGTGTATTATACACTTGATTTTAGCCGTTCGGAAGGTCGTCTCAGGACCCTGTTTCTTTTTCTCCTGTTTTTCAATCACGCGTCCGAGCTCATTTCAAGAATTAACTGTTCGATTTGACCTCAAATAACGAGCTTTAACACATTTTTGACGATAATCCGAGTTTCGTCGAATCTTTGGTTTTGGCACACCGGCACCCCCAAATGTCTTCCGTTGGTGCTCAAACTTTGCGTGGGCGCTTTATCGGACCCGAGGAACATTCTATGTGATTTCCGGAGAATTTTGTTCGGGACCCCGGAATCTCGAAAAACCGTGTATTATACACTTGATTTTTCGTTCGGAAGGTCGTAAACTAGGACCTGTTTCTTTTACTCCCTGTTTTTCAATCACGCGTCCGAGCTCATTTCAGGAATTAACCTATTCGATTTCAGGCTCAAATAACGAGCTTTAACACATTTTTGACGATAATCTCAGTTTCGGCGAATGCTGGTTCGTGGCACACCGGCACCCCCAAATGTCTTCCGTTGGTGCTCAAACTTTGCGTGGGCGCTTTATCTGACCCGAGGAACATTCTATGTGATTTCCGGAGAATTTTGTTCCGGGACCTCGGAATCTCGAAACCGTGTATTATACACTTCACTTTCGGCCGTTCGGAAGGTCGTCACGGACCCTGTTTCTTTTTCTCCCTGGTTTTCAATGACGCGTCCGAGCTCATTTCAGGAATTAATCTGTTCGATTTCAGCCTCAAATAACGAGATTTAACACATTTTTGACGATAATCCGAGTTTCGGCGAATGCTGGTTTGTGGCACACCGGCACCCCAAAATGTCTTCCGTTGGTACTCAAACTTTGTGTGGGCGCTTTATCTGACCCGAGGAACATTCGATGTGATTTCCGGAGAATTTTGTTCCGGGACCCCTGAATTTCGAAAAACCGTGTATTATACACTTCAGTTTCAGCCGTTCGGAAGGTCGTACCGGACCCTGTTTCTTTTTCTCCCTGTTTTTCAATCACGCATCCGAGCTCATTTCAGGAACTAACCTGTTCGATTTCAGCCTCAAATAACAAGCTTTAACACATTTTTGACGATAATCCGAGTTTCGTCGACTGTTGGTTTTAGACACACCGGCACCCCCAAATGTCTTCCGTTGGTGCTCAAACTTTGCGTGGGCGCTTTATCTGACCCAAGGAACATTCTATGTGATTTCCGGAGAATTTTGTTCCGGGACCTCGGAATCTCGAAAAACCGTGTATTATACACTTGATTTCGGCCGTTCGGAAGGTCGATCTAGGACCTTGTTTCTTTTTCTCCCTGTTTTTCAATCACGCGTCCGAGCTCATTTCAGAAATTAACCTGTTCGATTTCAGCCTCAAATAACGAGCTTTAACACATTTTTGACGATAATCCGAGTTTCGTCGAATGCTGGTTTGTGGCACACCGGCACCCCCAAATGTCTTCCGTTGGTGCTCAAACTTTGCGTGGGCGCTTTATCTGACCCGAGGAACATTCTATGTGATTTCCGGAGAATTTTGTTCGGGACCCCGGAATCTCGAAAAACCGTGTATTATACACTTCGATTTTCGGCCGTTCGGAAGGTCATACAGGACCTTGTTTCTTTTTCTCTCCCTGTTTTTCAATCACGCGTCCGAGCTCATTTCAGAAATTAAACTGTTCGATTTGACCTCAAATAACGAGCTTTAACACATTTTTGACGATAATCGGAGTTTCGTCGAATCTTTGGTTTGTGGCACACCAAGCACCCCCAAATGTCTTCCGTTGGTGCTCAAACTTTGCGTGGGCGCTTTATCGGACCCGAGGAACATTCTATGTGATTTCCGGAGAATTTTGTTCGGGACCCGGAATTCGAAAAACCGTGTATTATACACTTCAGTTTTAGCCGTTCGGAAGGTCGTACCGGACCCTGTTTCTTTTTCTCCCTGTTTTTCAATCACGCGTCCGAGCTCATTTCAAGAATTAACCTGTTCGATTTCAGCCTCAAATAACGAGCTTTAACACATTTTTGACGATAATCCGAGTTTCGTCGAATGCTGGTTTGTGGCACACCGGCACCCCCAAATGTCTTCCGTTGGTGCTCAAACTTTGCGTGGGCGCTTTATCTGACCCGAGGAACATTCTATGTGATTTCCGGAGAATTTTGTTCCGGGACCTCGGAATCTCGAAAAACCGTGTATTTACACTTTAGTTTCGGCCCCGTTCGGAAGGTAAATCTAGGACCTGTTTCTTTTTCTCCCTGTTTTTCAATCACGCGTCCGAGCTCATTTCAGAATTAACCTGTTCGATTTGAGCCTCAAATAACGAGCTTTAACACATTTTTGACGATAATCTCAGTTTCGGCGAATGCTGGTTCGTGGCACACCGACACCCCCAAATGTCTTCCGTTGGTGCTCAAACTTTGCGTGGGCGCTTTATCTGACCCGAGGAACATTCTATGTGATTTCCGGAGAATTTTGTTCCGGGACCTCGGAATCTCGAAAAACGTGTATTATACACTTCATTTCACCGTTCGGAAGGTCGTACGGACCCTGTTTCTTTTTCTCCCTGGTTTTCAATGACGCGTCCGAGCTCATTTCAGGAATTAATCTGTTCGATTTCAGCCTCAAATAACGAGATTTAACACATTTTTGACGATAATCCGAGTTTCGGTGAATGCTGGTTTGTGGCACACCGGCACCCCAAAATGTCTTCCGTTGGTACTCAAACTTTGTGTGGGCGCTTTATCTGACCCGAGGAACATTCTATGTGATTTCCGGAGAATTTTGTTCCGGGACCCCGGAATTTCGAAAAACCGTGTATTATACACTTCAGTTTTAGCCGTTCGGAAGGTCGTACCGGACCCTGTTTCTTTTTCTCTCTGTTTTTCAATCACGCATCCGAGCTCATTTCAAGAATTAACCTGTTCGATTTCAGCCTCAAATAACGAGCTTTAACACATTTTTGACGATAATCCGAGTTTCGTCGAATCTTTGGTTTGTGGCACACCGGCACACCCCAAATGTCTTCCGTTGGTGCTCAAACTTTGCGTGGCCGCTTTATCGACCCGAGGAACTTCTATGTGATTTCCGGAGAATTTTGTTCCGGGACCTCGGAATCTCGAAAAACCGTGTATTATACACTTCGATTTGCCGTTCGGAAGGTAAACAGGACCTTGTTTCTTTTTCTCCTGTTTTTCAATCACGCGTCCGAGCTCATTTCAGGAATTAACCTATTCGATTTCAGGCTCAAATAACGAGCTTTAACACATTTTTGACGATAATCTCAAGTTTCGGCGAATCTTTGGTTTGTGGCACACCGCACCCCCAAATGTCTTCCGTTGGTGCTCAAACTTTGCGTGGCCGCTTTATCGACCCGAGGAACTTTCTATGTGATTTCCGGAGAATTTTGTTCCGGGACCTCGGAATCTCGAAAAACCGTGTATTATACACTTCATTTCGGCCGTTCGGAAGGTCGTCTCAGGACCTTGTTTCTTTTTCTCCTGGTTTTTCAATCACGCGTCCGAGCTCATTTCAGGAATTAATCTGTTCGATTTCAGCCTCAAATAACGAGATTTAACACATTTTTGACGATAATCCGAGTTTCGGTGAATCTTTGGTTTGTGGCACACCGGCACCCCCAAATGTCTTCCGTTGGTGCTCAAACTTTGTGTGGGCGCTTTATCGGACCCGAGGAACTTTTTATGTGATTTCCGGAGAATTTTGTTCAGGGACCTCGGAATCTCGAAAAACGTGTATTATACACTTGATTTCGGCCGTTCGGAAGGTCGTCACAGGACCCTGTTTCTTTTTCTCCTGTTTTTCAATCACGATCCGAGCTCATTTCGGAATTAACTGTTCGATTTCAGCCTCAAATAACGAGCTTTAACACATTTTTGACGATAATCCGAGTTTCGTCGAATGCTGGTTTGTGGCACACCGGCACCCCAAATGTCTTCCGTTGGTGCTCAAACTTTGCGTGGGCGCTTTATCTGACCCGAGGAACATTCTATGTGATTTCCGGAGAATTTTGTTCCGGGACCTCGGAATCTCGAAAAACCGTGTATTATACACTTTTCGGCCCGTTCGGAAGGTCGTACCGGACCCTGTTTCTTTTTCTCCTGTTTTTCAATCACGCATCCGAGCTCATTTCAAGAATTAACCTGTTCGATTTCAGCCTCAAATAACGAGCTTTAACACATTTTTGACGATAATCCGAGTTTCGTCGAATGCTGGTTTGTGGCACACCGGCACCCCCAAATGTCTTCCGTTGGTGCTCAAACTTTGCGTGGGCGCTTTATCTGACCCGAGGAACATTCTATGTGATTTCCGGAGAATTTTGTTCCGGGACCTCGGAATCTCGAAAAACCGTGTATTATACACTTCAGTTTCAGTCGTTCGGAAGGTCATACCGGACCCTGTTTCTTTTACTCCCTGTTTTTCAATCACGCGTAAGAGCTCATTTCAGGAATTAACCTATTCGATTTCAGGCTCAAATAACGAGCTTTAACACATTTTTGACGATAATCTCAGTTTCGGCGAATGCTGGTTCGTGGCACACCGGCACCCCCAAATGTCTTCCGTTGGTGCTCAAACTTTGCGTGGGCGCTTTATCTGACCCGAGGAACATTCTATGTGATTTCCGGAGAATTTTGTTCCGGGACCTCGGAATCTCGAAAAACCGTGTATTATACACTTCACTTTCAGCCGTTCGGAAGGTCGTACCGGACCCTGTTTCTTTTTCTCCCTGGTTTTCAATGACGCGTCCGAGCTCATTTCAGGAATTAATCTGTTCGATTTCAGCCTCAAATAACGAGATTTAACACATTTTTGACGATAATCCGAGTTTCGGCGAATGCTGGTTTGTGGCACACCGGCACCCCAAAATGTCTTCCGTTGGTACTCAAACTTTGTGTGGGCGCTTTATCTGACCCGAGGAACATTCGATGTGATTTCCGGAGAATTTTGTTCCGGGACCCCTGAATTTCGAAAAACCGTGTATTATACACTTCAGTTTCAGCCGTTCGGAAGGTCGTACCGGACCCTGTTTCTTTTTCTCCCTGTTTTTCAATCACGCATCCGAGCTCATTTCAGGAACTAACCTGTTCGATTTCAGCCTCAAATAACAAGCTTTAACACATTTTTGACGATAATCCGAGTTTCGTCGAATGCTGGTTTGAGACACACCGGCACCCCCAAATGTCTTCCGTTGGTGCTCAAACTTTGCGTGGGCGCTTTATCTGACCCAAGGAACATTCTATGTGATTTCCGGAGAATTTTGTTCCGGGACCTCGGAATCTCGAAAAACCGTGTATTATACACTTCAGTTTCAGCCGTTCGGAAGGTCGTACCGGACCTTGTTTCTTTTTCTCCCTGTTTTTCAATCACGCGTCCGAGCTCATTTCAGGAATTAACCTGTTCGATTTCAGCCTCAAATAACGAGCTTTAACACATTTTTGACGATAATCCGAGTTTCGTCGAATGCTGGTTTGTGGCACACCGGCGGCACCCCCAAATGTCTTCCGTTGGTGCTCAAACTTTGCGTGGGCGCTTTATCTGACCCGAGGAACATTCTATGTGATTTCCGGAGAATTTTGTTCCGGGACCTCGGAATCTCGAAAAACCGTGTATTATACACTTCAGTTTCAGCCGTTCGGAAGGTCATACCGGACCTTGTTTCTTTTTCTCCCTGTTTTTCAATCACGCGTCCGAGCTCATTTCAGAAATAAACCTGTTCGATTTCAGCCTCAAATAACGACCTTTAACACATTTTTGACGATAATCGGAGTTTCGTCGAATGCTGGTTCGTGGCACACCGGCACCCCCAAATGTCTTCCGTTGGTGCTCAAACTTTGTGTGGGCGCTTTATCTGACCCGAGGAACATTCTATATGATTTCCGGAGAATTTTGTTCGGGATCCCGGAATTTCGAAAAACCGTGTATTATACACTTCAGTTTTAGCCGTTCGGAAGGTCGTACCGGACCCTGTTTCTTTTTCTCCCTGTTTTTCAATCACGCGTCTGAGCTCATTTCAAGAATTAACGGTTCGATTTCAGCCTCAAATAACGAGCTTTAACACATTTTTGACGATAATCCGAGTTTCGTCGAATGCTGGTTTGTGGCACACCGGCACCCCCAAATGTCTTCCGTTGGTGCTCAAACTTTGCGTGGGCGCTTTATCTGACCCGAGGAACATTCTATGTGATTTCCGGAGAATTTTGTTCCGGGACCTCGGAATCTCGAAAAACCGTGTATTTTACACTTCAGTTTCAGCCGTTCGGAAGGTCGTACCGGACCCTGTTTCTTTTACTCCCTGTTTTTCAATCACGCGTCCGAGCTCATTTCAGGAATTAACCTATTCGATTTCAGGCTCAAATAACGAGCTTTAACACATTTTTGACGATAATCTCAGTTTCGGCGAATGCTGGTTCGTGGCACACCGACACCCCCAAATGTCTTCCGTTGGTGCTCAAACTTTGCGTGGGCGCTTTATCTGACCCGAGGAACATTCTATGTGATTTCCGGAGAATTTTGTTCCGGGACCTCGGAATCTCGAAAAACCGTGTATTATACACTTCAGTTTCAGCCGTTCGGAAGGTCGTACCGGACCCTGTTTCTTTTTCTCCCTGGTTTTCAATGACGCGTCCGAGCTCATTTCGGGAATTAACCTGTTCGATTTCAGCCTCAAATAACGAGCTTTAACACATTTTTGACGATAATCCGAGTTTCGGCGAATGCTGGTTTGTGGCACACCGGCACCCCCAAATGTCTTCCGTTGGTGCTCAAACTTTGCGTGGGCGCTTTATCTGACCCGAGGAACATTCTATGTGATTTCCGGAGAATTTTTTCCGGGACCCCGGAATCTCGAAAAACCGTGTATTATACACTTGATTTCACTGCCGTTCGGAAGGTGTACTAGGGACTGTTTTTTTTTCTCCTGTTTTTCAATCACGCGTCCGAGCTCATTTCAGGAATTAACTTTGTTCGATTTCACCTCAAATAACGAGCTTTAACACATTTTTCACGATAATCCGAGTTTCGCCAATCTTTGATTTTTGTGGCACACCGGCACCCCAAATGTCTTCCGTTGGTGCTCAAACATTGCGTGGGCGCTTTATCTGACTCGAGAAACTTTCTATGTGATTTCCGGAGAATTTTGTTCCGGGACCCCGGAATCCCGAAAAACCGTGTATTATACACTTCAATTTCAGCCGTTCGGAATGTCGTACCGGACCCTGTTTCTTTTTCTCCCTGTTTTTCAATCACGCGTCCGAGCTCATTTCAGGAATTAACATGTTCGATTTCAGCCTCAAATAACGAGCTTTAACACATTTTTGACGATAATCCGAGTTTCGCGAATGCTGGTTTGTGGCACACCGGCACCCCCAAATGTCTTCCGTTGGTGCTCAAACTTTGCGTGGGCGCTTTATCTGACCCGAGGAACATTCTATGTGATTTCCGGAGAATTTTGTTCCGGGACCTCGGAATCTCGAAAAACCGTGTATTATACACTCGGCCACCGTTCGGAAGGTCGTTAGGACCTGTTTCTTTTTCTCCCTGTTTTTCAATCACGCGTCCGAGCTCATTTCAGGAATTAACCATTTCGATTTCATCCTCAAATAACGAGCTTTAACACATTTTTGACGATAATCCGAGGTTCGGCGAATGCTGGTTTGTGGCACACCAGCACCCCCAAATGTCTTCCGTTGGTGCTCAAACTTTGCGTGGCCGCTTTATTTGACCCGGGAACATTCTATGTGATTTCGGAGAATTTTGTTCAGGGACCCGGAATCTCGAAAAACCGTGTATTATACACTTGATTTCAAACCGTTCGGAAGGTCGTCAAATAGGACCTGTTTCTTTTACTCCTGTTTTTCAATCACGCGTCCGAGTTCATTTAAGGAATTAACATGTTCGATTTCAGCCTCAAATAACGAGCTTTAACACATTTTTGACGATAATCCGAGTTTCGCGAATCTTTGGTTTGGCACACCGGCACCCCAAATGTCTTCCGTTGGTGCTCAAACTTTGCGTGGGCGCTTTATCTGACTCGAGAAACTTTCTATGTGATTTCCGGATAATTTTGTTCGGGACTCGGAATCCGAAAAACCGTGTATTATACACTTCAATTTCAACCGTTCGGAAGGTAACGGACCCTGTTTCATTTTCTCCTGTTTTTCAATCACGATCCGAGCTCATTTCGGGAACTAACTGTTCGATTTGACCTCAAATAACGAGCTTTAACACATTTTTGACGATAATCCGAGTTTCGTCGAATCTTTGGTTTGTGGCACACCGGTACCCCAAATGTCTTCCGTTGGTGCTCAAACTTTGCGTGGCCGCTTTATCGACCCGAGGAACTTCTATGTGATTTCCGGAGAATTTTGTTAGGGACCTCGGAATCTCAAAACCGTGTATTATACACTTCGGTTTCACCGTTCGGAAGGTAAACGGACCCTGTTTCTTTTACTCCCTGTTTTTCAATCACGCGTCCGAGCTCATTTAAGGAATTAACCTATTCGATTTCAGGCTCAAATAACGAGCTTTAACACATTTTTGACGATAATCTCAGTTTCGGCGAATGCTGGTTTGTGGCACACCGGCACCCCCAAATGTCTTCCGTTGGTGCTCAAACATTGCGTGGGTGCTTTATCTGACTCGAGAGACTTTCTATCTGATTTCCGGATAATTTTGTTCCGGGACCCCGGAATCCCGAAAAACCGTGTATTATACACTTCAATTTCAGCCGTTCGGAATGTCGTACCGGACTCAGTTTCTTTTTCTCCCTGTTTTGCAATCACGCGTGCGAGCTCATTTCAGGAATTAACATGTTCGATTTCAGCCTCAAATAACGAGCTTTAACACATTTTTGACGATAATCCGAGTTTCGGCGAATGCTGGTTTGTGGCACACCGGCACCCCCAAATGTCTTCCGTTGGTGCTCAAACTTTGCGTGGGCGCTTTATCTGACCCGAGGAACATTCTATGTGATTTCCGGAGAATTTTCTTAGGGACCTCGGAATCTCGAAAAAAATGTGTATTATACACTTGATTTGGCCGTTCGAATGTCGTTCTAGGACCTGTTTCTTTTTCTCCCTGTTTTTCAATCACGCGTCCGAGCTCATTTCAGGAATTAACCATTTCGATTTCATCCTCAAATAACGAGCTTTAACACATTTTTGACGATAATCCGAGTTTCGGCGAATGCTGGTTTGTGGCACACCGGCACCCCCAAATGTCTTCCGTTGGTGCTCAAACTTTGCGTGGGCGCTTTATTTGACCCGGGGAACATTCTATGTGATTTCCGGAGAATTTTGTTCAGGGACCCTGGAATCTCGGAAAACCGTGTATTATACACTTCAGTTTCAGCCATTCGAAGGTCGTACCGGACCCTGTTTCTTTTTCTCCCTGTTTTTCAATCACGCGTCCGAGTTCATTTAAGGAATTAACCTGTTCGATTTCAGCCTCAAATAACGAGCTTTAACACATTTTTGACGATAATCGAGTTTAGTCGAATCTTTGGTTTGGCACACCGGCACCCCCAAATGTCTTCCGTTGGTGCTCAAACTTTGCGTGGGCGCTTTATCTGACTCGAGAAACTTTCTATGTGATTTCCGGATAATTTTGTTCCGGGACTCCGGAATCCCGAAAAACCGTGTATTATACACTTCAATTTCAGCCGTTCGGAAGGTCGTACCGGACCCTGTTTCATTTTCTCCCTGTTTTTCAATCACGCGTCCGAGCTCATTTCAGGAATTAACATGTTCGATTTCAACCTCAAATAACGAGCTTTAACACATTTTTGACGATAATCCGAGTTTCGCGAATGCTGGTTTTGGCACACCGGCACCCCTAAATGTCTTCCGTTGGTGCTCAAACTTTGCGTGGGCGCTTTATCTGACCTGAGGAACATTCTATGCGATTTCCGGATAATTTTGTTCTGGGACCCCGGAATCTCGAAAAACAGTGTATTATACACTTCAGTTTCAGCCGTTCGGAAGGTCGTACCGGACCCTGTTTTTTTTTCTCCCTGTTTTTCAATCACGCGTCCGAGCTCATTTTTGGAAATAACCTGTTCGATTTCATACTCAAATAACGAGCTTTAACACATTTTTGACGATAATCCAATTTCGGCGAATGCTGGTTTGTGGCACACCGGCACCCCCAAATGTCTTCCGTTGGTGCTCAAACTTTGCGCGGGCGCTTTATTTGACCCGAGGAACATTCTATGTGATTTCCGGAGAATTTTGTTCCGGGACCCTGGAATCTCGGAAAACCGTGTATTATACACTTCAGTTTCAGCCGTTCGAAGGTCGTACCGGACCCTGTTTCTTTTTCTCCCTGTTTTTCAATCACGCGTCCGAGTTCATTTAAGGAATTAACCTGTTCGATTTCAGCCTCAAATAACGAGCTTTAACACATTTTTGACGATAATCCCAATTTCGGAGAATGCTGGTTTGTGACACACCGGCACCCCCAAATGTCTTCCGTTGGTGCTCAAACTTTGCGTGGGCGCTTTATCTAACTCGAGAAAATTCTATGTGATTTCCGGATAATTTTGTTCCGGGACCCCGGAATCCCGAAAAACCGTGTATTATACACTTCAATTTCAGCCGTTCGGAATGTCGTACCGGACCCTGTTTCTTTTTCTCCCTGTTTTTCAATCACGCGTCCGAGCTCATTTCAGGAATTAACATGTTCGATTTCAGCCTCAAATAACGAGCTTTAACACATTTTTGACGATAATCCGATTTCGGCGAATGCTGGTTTGTGGCACACCGACACCCCCAAATGTCTTCCGTTGGTGCTCAAACTTTGCGTGGGCGCTTTATCTGACCCGAGGAACATTCTATGTGATTTCCGGAGAATTTTGTTCCGAGGCCCCGGAATCTCGAAAAACATTTATTATACACTACACTTCAGTTTCAGCCGTTCGGAAGGTCGTACCGGACCCTGTTTCTTTTTCTCCCTGTTTTTCAATCACGCGTCCGAGCTCATTTCAGGAATTAACCTGTTCGATTTCAGCCTCAAATAACGAGCTTTAACACATTTTTCACGATAATCCGAGTTTCGGCGAATCTTGGTTTGTGGTACACCGGCACCCCCAAATGTCTTCCGTTGGTGCTCAAACTTTGCGTGGGCGCTTTATCGGACCCGAGGAACATTCTATGTG
Source organism: Silene latifolia (assembly GCF_048544455.1). Classification (NCBI taxonomy): domain Eukaryota; kingdom Viridiplantae; phylum Streptophyta; class Magnoliopsida; order Caryophyllales; family Caryophyllaceae; genus Silene; species Silene latifolia. Next base: position 4,750,392 of record NC_133532.1, read on the forward strand.
ATTTCCGGAGAATTTTGTTCGGGACCCGGAATCTCAAAACGTGTATTATACACTTCAATTTGCCGTTCGGAAGGTCGTAAACCGGACCCTGTTTCTTTTTCTCCTGTTTTTCAATCACGCGTCCGAGCTCATTTCAGAAATTAACTTGTTCGATTTCAGCCTCAAATAACGGGCTTTAACACATTTTTGACGATAATCCGAGTTTCGCGAATCTTTGGTTTCAGGTACACCGGCACCCCCAAATGTCTTCCGTTGGTACTCAAACTTTGCGTGGGCGCTTTATCTGACCCGAGGAACTTTCTATGCGATTTCCGGAGAATTTTGTTCGGGACCCGGAATCCAGAAAAACCGTGTATTATATATACACTTCAATTTCAAACCGTTCGGAATATCGTACCGGACCCCGTTTCTTTTTCTCCCTGTTTTTCAATCACGCGTCCGAGCTCATTTCAGGAATTAACTGTTCGATTTGAGCCTCAAATAACGAGCTTTAACACATTTTTGACGATAATCCGAGTTTCGGCGAATGATGGTTTGTGGCACACCGGAAACCACAAATGTCTTCCGTTGGTGCTCAAACTTTGCGTGGGCGCTTTATCTGACCCGAGGAACTTTCTATGCGATTTCCGGAGAATTTTGTTCCGGGACCCCGGAATCTCGAAAACAGTGTATTATACACTTGATTTCACTGTTCGGAAGGAAGGTCGGACCGACCTGTTTCTTTTTCTCCCTGTTTTTCAATCACGCGTCCGAGCTCATTTTAGGAATTAACATGTTCGATTTCATCCTCAAATAACGAGCTTTAACACATTTTTGACGATAATCCAATTTCGGCGAATGCTGGTTTGTGGCACACCGGCACCCCCAAATGTCTTCCGTTGGTGCTCAAACTTTGCGCGGGCGCTTTATTTGACCCGGGGAACATTCTATGTGATTTCCGGAGAATTTTGTTCCGGGACCCTGGAATCTCGGAGAACCGTGTATTATACACTTGGCCACTGTTCGAAGGTCGCATCTGGGACCTGTTTCTTTTTTCTCCTTTTCAATCACGCGTCCGAGTTCATTTAAGGAATTAACCTGTTTGATTTCAGCCTCAAATAACGAGCTTTAACACTGATACGTATACGAGTGGGGTTAAGGGTCAATGAAGGAACGAGTACATTGAAAGTCGGAAATCAGTTTAATTATTCTCGAGAATGATTAAATGTATTTCGAGCTTGCATAAAACGAGTGAACTTCATTGAATGGTACAAAATCTCGCGCGTAAAATACAAACGATCTTCAAAACGTTATTATTAAAAGGGTTGCTCGTCACTTCTTGTTGTCTATTATTTCCGTTAGTAAAAGGGTGTTATTACCCTATTTAGTTTGCTATTTATTTAGGTGTAATTGTTGCATTAAGGGGCCTTAATTTGGATCGATTAATGGCCTTAAATAGCTAGTTTATGATCACCATTAGGAGTCCTTTGGGATGCCTAGAACGGCTCTCCTTCTAGTCTATTTATAATCATTAGTAGCTTGTAACTCAACATGCAGAGAATGAATTAAAAAGAAATCAAATTGTTTCAATTGTATCGTTTTATTAACGTTCGATTGTTCTTTGAATTGACGCGTTCGATTCACCCTTGTTATTGTTTGACGCGTTTTCAAACTTTAACCCGATTCGTATTCAATAGGTCTTGAATACAATCACCCATTATCAAGCTATAGGTCTAGTTTGATAAATATCCGGTTACTCTTTATTATTCCCGCTGTCATTTCGCATCATTTGGCGCGTCAGGTAGCTTCTCAATTTCCTTAAATTGAGACGATCCTATGTTGGCAAAACAGATGGGGCACTACAAGAAGAATTCGTGTTTTTCTGAAGAACTTTCAGTGGAGATCGATTCTGCCTTAAACTTCGATTTGCCACCTATATTCGATGAATATAATGAGCAGGTCTTGAGCAATGGAGAGCGAGTTTATGCTCTAATCGCTCTTGGTAAGGATGTGAGAAATCGCCGAAATAAGAACGCCTTGGTTCAACCCTTATTGCGTGGATTGGCTGATATTTTTCCGAGTGATTTGTCACGAGGTGTATCTACTTTTCGTGGAGTAGGGTACCAAGTAGACTTGATACCAGGTGCTCCATTGCCAAACGAGGAATTACATCGAAGCAATCCTGCAGATAATGAATTCAAGGATACTTCATCACCTGGTTCGAATTCATCTTCGTTCGTCATTGACGAATGTGCATCTAAGTTTCTTAAATTTGTATTCGATCCTGGTGGAATTGGATGGTCTAAGAATCGGGACGATTCTTTTTGAAGAAAGGGAGTATGATACGTATACGAGTGGGGTTAAGGGTCAATGAAGGAACGAGTACATTGAAAGTCGGAAATCAGTTTAATTATTCTCGAGAATGATTAAATGTATTTCGAGCTTGCATAAAACGAGTGAACTTCATTGAATGGTACAAAATCTCGCGCGTAAAATACAAACGATCTTCAAAACGTTATTATTAAAAGGGCTGCTCGTCACTTCTTGTTGTCTATTATTTCCGTTAGTAAAAGGGTGTTATTACCCTATTTAGTTTGCTATTTATTTAGGTGTAATTGTTGCATTAAGGGGCCTTAATTTGGATCGATTAATGGCCTTAAAATAGCTAGTTTATGATCACCATTAGGAGTCCTTTGGGATGCCTAGAACGGCTCTCCTTCTAGTCTATTTATAATCATTAGTAGCTTGTAACTCAACATGCAGAGAATGAATTAAAAAGAAATCAAATTGTTTCAATTGTATCGTTTTATTAACGTTCGATTGTTCTTTGAATTGACGCGTTCGATTCACCCTTGTTATTGTTTGACGCGTTTTCAAACTTTAACCCGATTCGTATTCAATAGGTCTTGAATACAATCACCCATTATCAAGCTATAGGTCTAGTTTGATAAATATCCGGTTACTCTTTATTATTCCCGCTGTCATTTCACATCAAACACATTTTTGACGATAATCCCAATTTCGGAGAATGCTGGTTTGTGGCACACCGGCACCCCCAAATGTCTTCCGTTGGTGCTCAAACTTTGCGTGGGCGCTTTATCTGACTCGAGGAACTTTCTATGTGATTTCCGGATAATTTTGTTCCGGGACCCCGGAATCCCGAAAAACCGTGTATTATACACTTCAATTTCAGCCGTTCGGAATGTCGTACCGGACCCTGTTTCTTTTTCTCCCTGTTTTTCAATCACGCGTCCGAGCTCATTTCAGGAATTAACATGTGAAGAGTTAAGAACGATAAACACCTAAGAGGGGGAGGGGGTGAATTAGGTGTACCCTTTTAAAAATATTCTCCCTTACTTGATTAATGACTAACACAAGTAAGATCTATTAAAACTAGTTTGAGAAACTTAATGGATTGTAAGTTCACAAACGGTACAGCAGGTCTATGCAACAGTATGAGAGACTGTTGCACAGCACTGAGAGTGAGATTAACGTGTAAAAGAAGAATGATAAGAGAACGTGAAAGTAAATAAACAAACAAGACGATGTTTAAAAATTGGTTCAGCTCCTACTCCGGAGCCTACGTCCAACCGTTATTTTATTGCTTGTTTAGAAATTTACTCAAACTTAACTAAACCATTACAATGAAACAACTCGCCAACCTACTCCGGTTGCAATGCTTAAAGCTACTCCGCTTCAAGACTTTCTCTTGCTCAAAGCTACTCCGCTTCAAGACTTAAGGTTCTATCTCAACGGTTTACAGAGTCAGAATCTCAGTGGTTCACTTAAGAACATGGAGATTACAATTAAGACCTAAACACGAGAATCATTGAACATATTCGTTTATGCAACAGTTAAGCGAACTGATACTTGGAGATTTTATAGCTTTGAAAAACAATTGAAGACTTTTGAAAAACAGAAAACGGTTTTGCAAATGATTGAAGAACAAAGCTTTTAATGCTGAAAAGATTTGCAAAGTGTTTACAATGAATGCTCTTTCAAAGTCTTGCAATAAATGAAAAATGAAGTGGCTATTTATAGAGAAAGGTAGTGTGTAAGAGAAGGTTCTTAACACTACTTTAATCTAATATCCACAAGTTAGTAGCATGCATTTTCATTTAAAAAATATAAAAGAACAATCAGGTTTGAGAGCCTCAAGGGGCTGCGTTTTTTTAAAGAGAAGGAGTGTTTCCCATAAAATATGGGAACTCACAATTTTGCCACAAATGGAAAAAGCATAAGACCCATTTTTAGCATGAAAGGCAACTTGCACAAATGGGATTGGCATCTTTTAAATTATTGTGCAAGCATATTCTTTTGTTCTTTTTGTTCTTCAGTTTTGAAATAATGTTCCTCTTGAACATATAAAAGCTTTTAAAGGAATTTCAAACACTTGTAAATTTTCCCGAAAATTCTCCATTCGTTAGTACAGAGAAACCATGGTGCAAAGTCTCTTAAATAAACTGTTGCACGGTTTTGCCATAACTAATGCGTAAAAGAAATATGTTTAACTACCTCGTTTACAACATTTGTTCTAGACTATGGGCATGCTTGACTTGTCCTTCATCTTGATCATCTTGAACTTCTTTGAACAATCATGGGATGCTTCAACTTGCTAAACATTTACTAAGAGGCAAACAATTAAATCATAATGAAACTTGGCATCATCAACCAAGTGTGTTCTAACAAATTCCCCCTTTGATGATGGCAAGTTTTAAATATGTGTGAAGTTCCCCTTAAGCCCATGGTGAGTCGGTCTTTGAACCAAATAATAAGAACATCAATTAAACATGATCAAGGTGAATGGGGGTCAACATGCTTGGCCTAAGTAGAACATCTAATCATCATAGCTAAGACAAATTCACGGTGAACGTTAGCCGAAGAGTTGTTAGTTAACACATAAACACATAATTTAACTACTTCCCCCTCTTGACATCATCAAGAGAAGGACATAAACATGTTCAAGTAGTACATAATTAAACCAAAGACAAATGTTCAAAATAGGAGAGAAGAAACAGCCCATAGTTTGCATAAGAATTAAAAACAAGGAGCCAAAAGGATAGGAGGGCAAGGGTAGGTACGGATGCCTCATTCATCATCGGACACATGACCACCAAGAGCTTGCACACGCTCAATAAGATCTTCATTCAAGGTTTTGAGCTCAGCAACATCTTCCTTAAGAGTCTCATTGTCCACAACCAATTTGGACACCATGTTCATAAGCTTGTCTAACTTACCAAGAACAACACCCATTTCAACAGTTGAACCAACTGTTGCACCAGTTTTACCCCTACCCGAGAACTTGCGGGTCAACTTCCCATTGTTGATAGCCAATGTCATTTGAGAAAGCAAGCCCATGGTCATGTCATCACTGAGTTTTTCGATATCGGGCTGCTTTCATGACAATCTTTCGTTTCATGAAGACAATGGACAACCACATACCATATGGGATCACGGTTTTCTTGTCAAATTTCCCTTTTTGGAGGTCGGGGGCAATCTCATTGATACGGTGAAAGATGAGTTGGGGAAGGTTGATGGGACGGCGTTTGTGAATGTGGTGAATGAGGAGCATCTCAAGGAGAGAACATCGGCCCCTCTTTGTTATTGCTTGGTAAGATGGCTCGGTGAACAAGGTTAAAGGTAAAACGGTGGGGGGCTTGAAGTTCATGAGCATATATGTTGGTGGTGCCACTTTCATTGTCGGGTCGAAGGGTTCTCATAACCTCACTAGCCATAGCTTCATCAATATCACCCCAAGTGGATTTAGGAAAGGTGGTAAGACCCACGGCTTCAACCTCAAGGTAAGAGGCAAGTTGGTCAATGGTCAAGACAAAGGGTTTTTGATTTATAAAGGCCGAGAGGGTTCCTGATGCAACATCAACTTTGACTGTTGCATAGAACTGAATTACTTCCGACATGTAAACCGGAGAGTATTTGTCGAGGAGATTAAACCAACCCTGACCAAAAATAGCAGCTTTGAAGAATGCAAAAGCCGGGGAAGAATCATACCATATTTTCTTGTAACGCCTCCCACTGTGGAAACAACATGCAAGCATGCCGTGACATAGCTTGAGGGTGTCATCCGGAAGGTCGAGAGAGTTGAGATGAGCAAGAACCTCGTTTTTGAATGCCTCATCGTGAATGGTGACCATCAACTCCGTGCATGTATTGAGAGGAATTTTATCCTCAATAACATCATCATCTTCCATTGGAAGGACCACCGCCTTCTTCCGTGGGTACCTCGGCTTTTTTAGCCATTTGCGGCTTTGATTCCTTCTTTCTTTTGAGGCCGGCCTTGGATTTTCCCTTTGATTTGATGGGGGTTTTAGTGATAGCATCATCATCATCACCAAATAGTTCAGTGATTTTGATTTGGGATTTTGTTTTGGGTTTTTCGGTTGAAAGGGGGTCAAATTCATCAGCTACCGTGCCTTCATTGGTGGGTTCATTTGTGGTTTCAATGTTTGGAATGATCTCCTCCTCATGAAGGATTTCTTTTTCTGAATTTTGAATTGGGGAATCAATTTTTTCAGCATCTTCCTCACTCACTGTTCCCTTTTCTTTTTCGAGTTCACTTTCTTTCTCTTTTTCCTCATCTTTTTCACTCATTTTTTCTTTCTCATCATAATTCTTTTCAATTTCATTTTCCTTTTCAACATCTTTCTCATTCACCTTTTCTGATTCCTTTTCTTTTTCCTTCTCAACAACATCACCAACAACCTCGGTTTCCTTTTCTTCTTCAACAATAGTAGCAATAATCACATCATCATCAATTTCTTTGTCTTTTTGAATGTTGCTAGCTATTTGATTGAGCGTGGGCTCGTCTTCCTCAGAATCATCGACATTTGAGTCCAACAACAAAGAGATTGGTGGGCTTCGTTTCAATCCACCACGGCCTCCTCTACCACGGCCTCTGCTTTTGACAACCATGGATTTCTTTCGTGCAACATTTGGTTTGTTGTTGGCGGCTTGGAAGGAGACAGGGTGGGTTTGTCGATTTTTCAATACTTGCGGTTTGTGAAGCCATTTTTGTTGGGCAATATATTTGGGGTTGAATGTATTTCTAAGGTTTTGAAGTTCTCTTCTAGTTGATTTTTTGGGAGCCATTTTGTGAGTGATGGGTTTGACGGTTTTGGAAGATGAAAGAGGTTAAGATAATTTTGAATTTTGAAGTGAGTTGTGGGTAAATGGGAAAGTGGGGTTATTACATGGGGGTTTTGTTTGATGGACGGTTGGAGTATTAAGGAGGGAGTGGTTAAAGGTTGAGGTGGAGTGTTAAATGAGGGTAATGATGGCATAGGGGGCGGCTTGGTGTAGGATTAGCTAGATGGGACATAAAGTAGTGCAAAGCTCAATGTAAAATAATTCAAATGCAAAATGTGGAGTTCCAATGCAACTTTTTCGGTACACTTGTTATATGGCAATTTAGACATTTTTAAACTTGAGAACATATATGCATCATTTCATCTCTAGTCAATCATATGGGAAAGATAATTTTAATTTATGTCACATGTCGCCTAACAAACCAATTTCCAGTAGAAGTTTTCGAATTGTTCCCTTTCTAACGGTTTTGTGAAAATGTCCGCAATTTGATTTTCCGTTCTACAAAAGGTTAGACATATATTTCCTTTTTCCACTTGGTCACGTAGAAAGTGATGCCTTATGTCAATGTGCTTTGTCCTAGAATGTTGTATTGGATTTTTCGAGATGTTAATGGCACTTGTATTATCACAAAATATAGGAGTAGTTTTGAAAATAAGACTGTAATCACGCAATTGTTGTCGTACCCAAAGAATTTGAGCACAACAAAGAGCGGCACTTACATACTCACTTTCGGCCGTGGATAGAGCAACGGTATTTTGCTTTTTGGATGCCCATGAGATAAGGCACGGTCCTAAGAAGGTGGCAATACCCGAGGTGCTTTTTCTATCCAACGAACTCCCGGCATAATCCGCATCCGAAAATCCTACAAGATCAATGTCATAATGAGTTGGGTACCAAAGGTATAAACCTTGCGTTCCAATCAAATACCTAAAAATCCGTTTGACGGCTTTGAAGTGTGATTCTTTAGGATTTGATTGGAAACGAGCACATACACACACACTAAATTGTATGTCGGGTCGACTAGCGGTTAAATAAAGCAATGAACCGATCATACCTCGATATACCCTTTCACTAACACTCTTACCATTTTCGTCTTTGTCAAGATTAAGCTTGGCAATCATAGGTGTAGGCATAGGATTCGAGCTAGTTAACCCAAACTTACTTATCATTTCCTTTAAGTACTTTTGTTGGTGGATCATGGTGCCTTTTTCATCTTGCTTAATTTGAAGACCAAGGAAGAATCCAAGTTCTCCCATCATGCTCATTTCAAATTCAGAAGTCATAAGATCCGAAAAATACTTATAAAGAATGTTGTTAGTTGCACCGAAAATAATGTCATCAACATACACTTGCACAAGCAACAGTTCCTCTGATTGTGACTTGATAAACAATGTCTTATCAACCGAACCACGTATAAAACCATTTTCTAATAGGAATTTTGAAAGCCTATCATACCAGGCTCGGGGAGCCTGTTTTAACCCATAAAGTGCTTTGTCAAGTTTAAATACGTGATTAGGGAACTCATTGTTTAAAAAGCCTGGGGGTTGTTCGACAAAAACTTCTTCTTCAAGATAGCCATTTAAGAAGGCGGTTTTAACATCCATTTGAAAAAGTTTTATGCCAACATGAGATGCAAAAGCTACGAGCATTCGTATGGCCTCAAGCCTAGCTACCGGTGCAAAGGTTTCATCGTAATCAATCCCCTCTTGTTGATTAAACCCTTGTACCACTAGTCTAGCTTTATTCCTTACGATTTCTCCAACATCATCAAGCTTATTGCGATAGACCCATCTCGTACCAATTACAGTACGTTGAGATGGTCTAGGGACCAGATGCCATACCTTGTTTCTCTCAAATTGCTCCAATTCTTCTTGCATAGCCGTGACCCAATATTCATCGGATAAGGCCATTGTGATATTTGTAGGTTCAATTTGTGATATGAATGCTTGAAAGCACAAGTGATTTTGGAGAGAAGATCTGGTTTTCATTCAGAGGTAAGGTCACTGGTTAAATTTGATAGAGGGTGGGAACCTTGATGCTTCCATTTCTTTGGAACAAGGATGTTAGAGGCCTCATTTGTTTCGGTTTGTTCTGATGCAACAGTTTCAATGACTGTTGCATGGGGAATATTGTGTGAGGGTGTTTGTGGATTGGTTTCAATTTGGTTAGTGGTTGGTTCACTGCACTCCTCATTCCCCCTGGATGAGCTAGCTCCATTTTGAGATGAGGGAGGGTTAGTTCCCCCTGAATTTTGGCCAGCCTCATCATGCAAAGTGTCTCCAATCGTTGTTGCTCGGCCTCTTCCACGACTAGATCCATGTCATGACGTATCATTCCAATTTCGAAATCATCGTCATCCTCATCATCTTCATCATTAACCTGAGTGTTTGAAACAAAGAGACTAGATTCGTCAAATATTACATGAACACTTTCTTCCATTTTCATGGTTCTCTTGTTATAAACTTTGTAGGCTTTACTATGGTCGGAATAACCAACAAAAACACCTTCATCACTACGAGCATCAAATTTGCTTAGGTTGTCTTTTCCATTATTATGTACAAAGCATTTACTACCAAAGCACTTTAGGTGGGAGATGTTAGGTTTTCTTCCTCGTAGTATTTCATAAGGAGTTTTGTTAATGATTTTTCTAATCATGACTCGATTGTAGATATAACAAGATGTGTTAACGGCCTCGGCCCAAAAGTTTCTTGGCACTTTAGAGCTAATGAGCATTGTCCTAGCCATATTTTCCAGAGTTCGGTTCATTCGTTCCACAACCCCATTTTGTTGAGGAGTTCTTGCGGCTGAAAAATTATGGCTAATACCGTACTCATTGCAATAGGACTCAAATGATAAATTCTCAAATTCGGTTCCATGGTCGGATCTCAAGGAGACAAGTTTATAACCAAATTTGTTTTGGACCTTTTTAACCCAAATTAAGAATTCATCAAAAGTTTGGTCTTTAGAACTTAGGAAAAGAAGCCAAACAAATCTTGTATAATCATCAACAATGACACATATATAGCGACTTCCACCTTTACTGACAATACGCATAGGTCCACATAAGTCAATGTGGATGAGCTCAAGAGGTAAGGAAGTGCTAACAATCTTTTTAGATTTAAAGGAGCATTTTACTTGTTTACCTTTAACACAATCGTCACAAAGTGATTTGAATTCAAATTTGATGTTAGGAATGCCATCAACTAGATCAAGCTTCTTAAGAGTGTTAAGTGTTTTAGCATTCACATGACCAAGTCGTTTATGCCAAAGCCAAGGGTCATTCTTTTGGACACTCATGCATGATAGTGTTTGACTTGACAACGAGTGTAAGTTAGTCATGTAAACATCTTTGACACGTTCACCTTCAAGAATGAGTTCTCTAGTTTTTCCATCAATTATTCTACATTCACTAGCAAGAAATTCAACGATGTTACCTCGATCACACAATTGTGATATGCTTAGAAGATTGTGTTTCAAACCTTTGACAAGCAACACTTTGTCGACACACAGTGACTTTGACTTACCAACTTTTCCAATACCAATGATTTCACCTCGTTTGTTGTCACCAAAAGTCACCATGCCACCATCGTAGGCTTCTAGCGAAAGGAATTGGTTTTCATCTCCCGTCATGTGACGAGAGCATCCACTGTCTAAGTACCAATTGCTGCTGCCTTTCGCTAATGCCTATAAGAAATCAAACAGTTAGTTTAGGAACCCAAACAAGTTTGGGCTCCTTCTTGACAACAACCTTTTTGACTTCTTTCTTCTTAACCCAATCATGTTTAGCCACTTTGGTACTTCTTTCTAGGTCAAGGACTCTCTTTTCACAACCATTAAACTCATGACCAGTTTTACCACGAATTGCGAGATAATGTACTCAGGAAGGCCAGCATACTTTCTTCTTCGAAAATCAGTTACGCTTGGGTCTTGGTTTCGAGTGCAACAGTGCGTAGAACTGTTGCATTTGAAACCAAGTCCAGCATTTTTTGCACGGTTTTCATATTCTTGAGATTGTTTTAAAAGAAACTCCAAGACATTCTGACTTCCTTCCCATTTCAAATAGAACATCTTAGCCTCATCTAGCTCTTTGGTTAGTTTGTCAATTTTAGCAAGATGATTAAGATTTAGTTGACCTACTTTGTCGAACGCATGTTTAGCATGTCTCACTTCATCACTAAGCAATAAGCCAATTTGCTCAAGTTGTTTGTTATCTCTTTTGCACAAGGTGAGGTCAGCTAACAGAGAGTCACGTTCTTTAGTTAGTGAAGACGCATGTTTTGTGAGAGTCTCAATTTCCTTTATAGACTCATATGCGCAGTTGCATCATCTGTTGCATGGATTTGTTCACCTTTTTCGAGTTTCAATTTGAACAAGAAGATCATCATTTGTATTTTGCGCTCGATCTAAAGCACTTTTAGCATGACTTGACTCATCATTAAGCATTTCAGAAATTTTGACAAGATCTTCTTTTTCATTTTGACATTTTGCAAGATCAATCAAAAGTTGGTCACGTTCTTTGGTTAGTGAGGACACGACTTTGTCAGGGGACTCTTCTCCATTGTTGGACATAGATGCAACATTGCACTGATCTGTTGCATGCATTTCATCAATTCTTTTAGCAAGAAACAGATTCTGTTTTCGGAGCTTTTTAATCTCCTTTTCAAGACTCGATGATGAACTAGGTTGATCTACCTCATTTAGACATTCTTTTAAACCAACATTTTCTTCAGCTATGTCCTCAATTTCAGTTTGCATAGCCTCTAATTTATTGCTTTGAATACGACACTTATCAATGAATTGGTCTAGAAGATGACAGATTTTGTCTTTAGAGAAAGATCGAACCTTTTTCTTGATTTTATTTACCTCAATGTCAGAATCTAAGTCGGAGTCCACGGAGTGAGCCATAAGACATTTAACATTTTCTTTCTTTGTTGACTTTGGAACATCATTGTTTGATTGGGAGGAGATGCTAAGTTTGGCGTCCAATTCTTCCTCAAGGACATCGTCCTCGTCAGAATCAGACATTCCCCAAATGGCAGTCATTACTTTGCTTTTGTATTCTCTTTTAGCAAACTCACGCTTCTCCTTAGACTTAATGTCATTCCACTTTGGGCATTCTTTGATTTGGTGACCTTTGTAACCACATTTGAAGCAACCAACAGTGGATGTAGACTTCCTCTTGGGAAAGCGTCGTTTGCTAGTATAGTTATTAGGCCTTTGTGAGTTTCGACCATTTATCATGCCAACAATGTTTTTAGTGAACATTGCAAACTCGTCATCTTCATCCTCCTCATCACTTGAGAGAGCATAAAGAGCAAGTCCTTTCCCTTTAGAGCTTTCACCGGATCGCTTCATGAGAGTTAACTCATGAGCCATGAGTGAGCCCATAAGTTCATCAAGGGATAGCAAAGAAAGGTCTTTAGCTTCCTCAATAGCCGTAACCTTCGGTTGCCATTTTTCAGATAGGCTACGAAGGATTTTACGGACTACATCCTCGGATTCAAAGTTTCTACCTAGACTCTTAAGGTCATTAACAATACTAGAGAAACGAGAAGACAAACTATTAATTGACTCATCTTTTCCCATGTTGAACATCTCGTATTGTTGCATGAGAAGATCAACACGGTACTTTTTGACTTGTGACGTTCCCTCATAGGCAAGATTTAGGGTGTCCCAAATTTCCTTTGCCGAGTCACAACCGGATATCCGGTTGATCTCTTGTTCACCGATGCCATATTGAAGGATGGACATGGCTTTAGAGTTTTTCTCGACTTTTCTATAATCGGCCTCAACATACTTGTCCTCACTTTTGATAGACTTAGTGCCATCGGCATTAGTCACCTCAATCTTGAGAGGACCATTTTGAATGATCAACCAACATTCATAGTCCGTACTTTTAACGTAGTGCTCCATGCGATGTTTCCACCAGGCATAGTTTTCACCCTTGAAGATGGGATATTTAGTGTGTTTTGAATCGTCCATAACTATGGGATCAACTCCTTGGTTTTAACCAATATCAAGAGCACGAGGCTCTGATACCAATTGAAGAGTTAAGAACGATAAACACCTAAGAGGGGGAGGGGGTGAATTAGGTGTACCCTTTTAAAAATATTCTCCCTTACTTGATTAATGACTAACACAAGTAAGATCTATTAAAACTAGTTTGAGAAACTTAATGGATTGTAAGTTCACAACGATGCACAATGCAGTTCTATCTATGCAACAAGATGAGAGATGTTGCACAAAGACCGAGAGTGAGATTAACGTGTAAAAGAAGAATGATAAGAGAACGTGAAAGTAAATAAACAAACAAGACGATGTTTAAAAATTGGTTCAGCTCCTACTCCGGAGCCTACGTCCAACCGTTATTTTATTGCTTGTTTAGAAATTTACTCAAACTTAACTAAACCATTACAATGAAACAACTCGCCAACCTACTCCGGTTGCAATGCTTAAAGCTACTCCGCTTCAAGACTTTCTCTTGCTCAAAGCTACTCCGCTTCAAGACTTAAGGTTCTATCTCAACGGTTTCAGAGTCGAATCTCGGTGGTTCACTTAAGAACATGGAGATTACAATTAAGACCTAAACACGAGAATCATTGAACATATTCGTTTATGCAAATGATTGTTTAACCGATACTTGGAGATTTTACAGCTTTGAAAAACAATTGAAGACTTTTGAAAAACAGAAAACGGTTTTGCAAATGATTGAAGAACAAAGCTTTTAATGCTTAAAAGATTTGCAAAGTGTTTACAATGAATGCTCTTTCAAAGTCTTGCAATAAATGAAAAATGAAGTGGCTATTTATAGAGAAAGGTAGTGTGTAAGAGAAGGTTCTTAACACTACTTTAATCTAATATCCACAAGTTAGTAGCATGCATTTTCATTTAAAAATATAAAAGAACAATCAGGTTTGAGAGGCTCAAGGGGCTGCGTTTTTCTAAAGAGAAGGAGTGTTTCCCATAAAATATGGGAACTCACAATTTTGCCACAAATGGAAAAAGCATAAGACCCATTTTTAGCATGAAAGGCAACTTGCACAAATGGGATTGGCATCTTTTAAATTATTGTGCAAGCATATTCTTTTGTTCTTTTTGTTCTTCAGTTTTGAAATAATGTTCCTCTTGAACATATAAAAGCTTTTAAAGGAATTTCAAACACTTGTAAATTTTCCCGAAAATTCTCCATTCGTTAGTACTAGAAACCATGGTGCAACATGTCTAAATGTTGCACGGTTTTGCCATAACTAATGCGTAAAAGAAATATGTTTAACTACCTCGTTTACAACATTTGTTCTAGACTATGGGCATGCTTGACTTGTCCTTCATCTTGATCATCTTGAACTTCTTTGAACAATCATGGGATGCTTCAACTTGCTAAACATTTACTAAGAGGCAAACAATTAAATCATAATGAAACTTGGCATCATCAACCAAGTGTGTTCTAACAACATGTTCGATTTCAGCCTCAAATAACGAGCTTTAACACATTTTTGACGATAATCCGAGTTTCGGCGAATGCTGGTTTGTGGCACACCGGCACCCCCAAATGTCTTCCGTTGGTGCTCAAACTTTGCGTGGGCGCTTTATCTGACCCGAGGAACATTCTATGTGATTTCCGGAGAATTTTGTTCCGGGGCCCCGGAATCTCGAAAACGTGTATTATACACTTGATTTGCCACCGTTCGGAAGGTCGACCGGACCATGTTTCTTTTTTCTCCTGTTTTTCAATCACGCGTCCGAGCTCATTTCAGGAATTAACCTGTTCGATTTCAGTCTCAAATAACGAGCTTTAACACATTTTTGACGATAATCCGAGTTTCGGCAAATGCTGGTTTGTGGCACACCGGCACCCCCAAATGTCTTCTGTTGGTGCTCAAACTTTGCGTGGGCGCTTTATCTGACCCGAGGAACTTTCTATGCGATTTCCGGATAATTTTGTTCTGGGACCCCGGAATCTCGAAAAACAGTGTATTATACACTGGGATTTCACCGTTCGGAAGGTAAATCGGACCACTGTTTCTTTTTCTCCCTGTTTTTCAATCACGCGTCCGAGCTCATTTTAGGAAATAACCTGTTCGATTTCATCCTCAAATAACGAGCTTTAACACATTTTTGACGATAATCCAATTTCGGCGAATGCTGGTTTGTGGCACACCGGCACCCCCAAATGTCTTCCGTTGGTGCTCAAACTTTGCGCGGGCGCTTTATTTGACCCGAGGAACATTCTATGTGATTTCCGGAGAATTTTGTTCCGGGACCCTGGAATCTCGGAAAACCGTGTATTATACAATTCAGTTTCAGCCGTTCGAAGGTCGTACCGGACCCTGTTTCTTTTTCTCCCTGTTTTTCAATCACGCGTCCGAGTTCATTTAAGGAATTAACCTGTTCGATTTCAGCCTCAAATAACGAGCTTTAACACATTTTTGACGATAATCCCAATTTCGGAGAATGCTGGTTTGTGGCACACCGGCACCCCCAAATGTCTTCCGTTGGTGCTCAAAATTTGCGTGGGCGCTTTATCTGACTCGAGAAACTTTCTATGTGATTTCCGGATAATTTTGTTCCGGGACCCCGGAATCCCGAAAAACCGTGTATTATACACTTCAATTTCAGCCGTTCGGAATGTCGTACCGGACCCTGTTTCTTTTTCTCCCTGTTTTTCAATCACGCGTCCGAGCTCATTTCAGGAATTAACATGTTCGATTTCAGCCTCAAATAACGAGCTTTAACACATTTTTGACGATAATCCGAGTTTCGGCGAATGCTGGTTTGTGGCACACCGACACCCCCAAATGTCTTCCGTTGGTGCTCAAACTTTGCGTGGGCGCTTTATCTGACCCGAGGAACATTCTATGTGATTTCCGGAGAATTTTGTTCCGAGACCCTGGAATCTCGAAAAACATTTATTATACACTACACTTCAGTTTCAGCCGTTCGGAAGGTCGTACCGGACCCTGTTTCTTTTTCTCCCTGTTTTTCAATCACGCGTCCGAGCTCATTTCAGGAATTAACCTGTTCGATTTCAGCCTCAAATAACGAGCTTTAACACATTTTTGACGATAATCCGAGTTTTGGCGAATCTTTGGTTTGTGGTTTGTGGCACACCGGCACCCCCAAATGTCTTCCGTTGGTGCTCAAACTTTGCGTGGGCGCTTTATCTGACCCGAGGAACTTTCTATGTGATTTCCGGAGAATTTTGTTCGGGACCCCGGAATCTCGAAAAAAAGTGTATTATACACTTGATTTCACTGTTCGGAAGGTCGTACCGGACCCTGTTTCTTTTTCTCCCTGTTTTTCAATCACGCGTCCGAGCTCATTTAAGGAATTAACCTGTTCGATTTCAGCCTCAAATAACGAGCTTTAACACATTTTTGACGATAATCCGAGTTTCGTCGAATGCTGGTTTGTGGCACACCAGCACCCCCAAATGTCTTCCGTTGGTGCTCAAACTTTGCGTGGGCGCTTTATCTGACCCGAGGAACTTTCTATGTGATTTACGGAGAATTTTGTTCCGGCCCCGGAATCTCGAAAAACATTTATTATACACTACAATTTCAGCCACTGTTCGGAAGGTCGCACCAAATCGGACCTGTTTCTTTTTCTCCTCGTTTTTCAATCACGCGTCCGAGCTCATTTTAGGAATTAACTTGTTCGATTTCATCCTCAAATAACGAGCTTTAACACATTTTTGACGATAATCCAATTTCGGCGAATCTTTGGTTTCAGGCACACCTAAGCACCCCCAAATGTCTTCCGTTGGTGCTCAAACTTTGCGCTGGGCGCTTTATTTGACCCGAGGAACATTTTATGTGATTTAGGAGAATTTTGTTCCGGGACCCGGAATCTCGAAAACCGTGTATTATACACTTTGATTTCGGCCACCGTTCGAAGGTCGTATCAGGACCCGTTTTTTTTCTCCTGTTTTTCAATCACGCGTCCGAGTTCATTTAAGGAATTAACCTGTTTGATTTCAGCCTCAAATAACGAGCTTTAACACATTTTTGACGATAATCCCAATTTCGGAGAATGATTGGTTTAGGGCACACCAAGCACCCCCAAATGTCTTCCGTTGGTGCTCAAACTTTGCGTGGGCGCTTTATCCGACCGAGTAACTTTCTATGTGATTTCCGGATAATTTTGTTCCGGGACCGGAATCCCGAAAAACCGTGTATTATACACTTCAATTTCAGCCGTTCGAATGTCGATCGGACCTGTTTCTTTTTCTCCTGTTTTTCAATCACGCGTCCGAGCTCATTTCAGGAATTAACATGTTCGATTTCAGCCTCAAATAACGAGCTTTAACACATTTTTGACGATAATCCGAGTTTCGGCGAATCCTTGGTTTTTGGCACACCGGCACCCCAAATGTCTTCCGTTGGTGCTCAAACTTTGCGTGGGCGCTTTATCTGACCCGAGGAACATTCTATGTGATTTCCGGAGAATTTTGTTCCGGAACCCCGGAATCTCGAAAAACCGTGTATTATACACTTCAGTTTCAGCCGTTCGGAAAGTCGTGTCGGTCCCTGTTTCTTTTTCTCCCTGTTTTTCAATCACGCGTCCGAGCTCATTTAAGGAATTAACCTGTTCGATTTCAGCCTCAAATAACGAGCTTTAACACATTTTTGACGATAATCCGAGTTTCGGCGAATGCTGGTTTGTGGCACACCGGCACCCCCAAATGTCTTCCGTTGGTGCTCAAACTTTGCGTGGCCGCTTTATCTGACCCGAGGAACTTTCTATGTGATTTCCGGAGAATTTTGTTCCGGGACCTCGGAATCTCGAAAAACGTGTATTATACACTTCAATTTCACTACCGTTCGAAGTCGTCGACGGACCGCTTCTTTTTCTCCCCGTTTTTCAATCACGCGTCCGAGCTCATTTCAGGAATTAACTTGTTCGATTTCAGCCTCAAATAACGAGCTTTAACACATTTTTGACGATAATCCGAGTTTCGGCGAATCTTGTTTGTGGCACACCAAGCACCCCCAAATGTCTTCCGTTGGTGCTCAAACTTTGCGTGGGCGCTTTATCGACCCGAGAAACTTTCTATGCGATTTCGGAGAATTTTGTTCCGGGACCCCGGAATCTCGAAAAAACCGTGTATTATACACTTCATTTCAATTTGCCGTTCGGAAGGTCGTAAATCAGGACCTGTTTCTTTTTTCTCCGTTTTTCAATCACGCGTCCGAGCTCATTTTAGGAATTAACATGTTCGATTTCATCCTCAAATAACGAGCTTTAACACATTTTTGACGATAATCCAATTTCGGCGAATCTTTGGTTTCAGGGCACACCGGCACCCCAAATGTCTTCCGTTGGTGCTCAAACTTTGCGTGGGCGCTTTATTTGACCCGGGGAACATTTTATGTGATTTCCGGAGAATTTTGTTCCGGGACCCCGGAATCTCGAAAACCGTGTATTATACACTTTGGGATTTGCCGTTCGAAGGTAAATTAGGACCTGTTTCTTTTTCTCCTGTTTTTCAATCACGCGTCCGAGTTCATTTAAGGAATTAACCTGTTTGATTTCAGCCTCAAATAACGAGCTTTAACACATTTTTGACGATAATCCCAATTTCGGAGAATGCTGGTTTGTGGCACACCGGCACCCCCAAATGTCTTCCGTTGGTGCTCAAACTTTGCGTGGGCGCTTTATCTGACTCGAGTAACTTTCTATGTGATTTCCGGATAATTTTGTTCCGGGACCCCGGAATCCCGAAAAACCGTGTATTATACACTTCAATTTCAGCCGTTCGGAATGTCGTACCGGACCCTGTTTCTTTTTCTCCCTGTTTTTCAATCACGCGTCCGAGCTCATTTCAGGAATTAACATGTTCGATTTCAGCCTCAAATAACGAGCTTTAACACATTTTTGACGATAATCCGAGTTTCGGCGAATGCTGGTTTTTGGCACACCGGCACCCCCAAATGTCTTCCGTTGGTGCTCAAACTTTGCGTGGGCGCTTTATCTGACCCGAGGAACATTCTATGTGATTTCCGGAGAATTTTGTTCCGGGACCCCGGAATCTCGAAAAACCGTGTATTATACACTTCAGTTTCAGCCGTTCGGAAAGTCGTGTCGGTCCCTGTTTCTTTTTCTCCCTGTTTTTCAATCACGCGTCCGAGCTCATTTCAGGAATTAACCTGTTCGATTTCAGCCTCAAATAACGAGCTTTAACACATTTTTGACGATAATCCGAGTTTCGGCGAATCTTTGGTTTCAGGCACACCGGCACCCCCAAATGTCTTCCGTTGGTGCTCAAACTTTGCGTGGGCGCTTTATCGGACCCGAGGAACATTCTATGTGATTTCCGGAGAATTTTGTTCGGGGACCCCGGAATCTCGAAAAACGTGTATTATACACTTGGCCACTGGCCGTTCGGAATCGTAAATCGGACCCCGCTTCTTTTTCTCCTGTTTTTCAATCACGCGTCCGAGCTCATTTCAGGAATTAACATGTTCGATTTCAGCCTCAAATAACGAGCTTTAACACATTTTTGACGATAATCCGAGTTTCGGCGAATTGGTTTTCAGGCACACCGCACCCCAAATGTCTTCCGTTGGTGCTCAAACTTTGCGTGGCCGCTTTATCCGACCCGAGGAACTTTCTATGTGATTTCCGGAGAATTTTGTTATGGGACCCGGAATCCGAAAAACCGTGTATTATATTCTTGATTTGGGCCCGTTCGGAAGGTCGTACCGGACCCTGTTTCTTTTTCTCCCTGTTTTTTAATCACGCGTCCGAGCTCATTTTAGGAATTAACCTGTTCGATTTCATCCTCAAATAACGAGCTTTAACACATTTTTGACGATAATCCAATTTCGGCGAATGCTGGTTTGTGGCACACCGGCACCCCCAAATGTCTTCCGTTAGTGCTCAAACTTTGCGTGGGCGCTTTATCTGACCCGAGGAACATTCTATGTGATTTCCGGAGAATTTTGTTCCGGAATCTCGAAAAACCGTGTATTATACACTTCGATTTTTCACCGTTCGGAAGGTAAACGGACCCTGTTTCTTTTTCTCCCTGTTTTTCAATCACGCGTCCGAGTTCATTTAAGGAATTAACCTGTTCGATTTCAGCCTCAAATAACGAGCTTTAACACATTTTTGACGATAATCCCAATTTCGGAGAATGCTGGTTTATGGCACACCGACACTCCCAAATGTCTTCCGTTGGTGCTCAAACTTTGCGTGGGCGCTTTATCTGACTCGAGAAACTTTCAATGTGATTTCCGGATAATTTTGTTCCGGGACCCCGGAATCCCGAAAAACCGTGTATTATACACTTCAATTTCAGCCGTTCGGAATGTCGTACCGGACCCTGTTTCTTTTTCTCCCTGTTTTTCAATCACGCGTCCGAGCTCATTTCAGGAATTAACATGTTCGATTTCAGCCTCAAATAACGAGCTTTAACACATTTTTGACGATAATCCGAGTTTCGCGAATGATCGGTTTCAGGCACACCGGCACCCCCAAATGTCTTCCGTTGGTGCTCAAACTTTGCGTGGGCGCTTTATCTGACCCGAGGAACATTCTATGTGATT
Source organism: Silene latifolia (assembly GCF_048544455.1). Taxonomy (NCBI): domain Eukaryota; kingdom Viridiplantae; phylum Streptophyta; class Magnoliopsida; order Caryophyllales; family Caryophyllaceae; genus Silene; species Silene latifolia. The sequence goes on from NC_133532.1 coordinate 4,771,022, forward strand.
TCCGGAGAATTTTGTTCCGGGACCTCGGAATCTCGAAAAACAGTGTATTATACACTTCAGTTTCAGCCGTTCGGAAGGTCGTACCGGACCCTGTTTCTTTTTCTCCCTGTTTTTCAATCACGCGTCCGAGCTCATTTCAGGAATTAACCATTTCGATTTCATCCTCAAATAACGAGCTTTAACACATTTTTGACGATAATCCGAGTTTCGGCGAATGCTGGTTTGTGGCACACCGGCACCCCCAAATGTCTTCCGTTGGTGCTCAAACTTTGCGTGGGCGCTTTATTTGACCCGGGGAACATTCTATGTGATTTCCGGAGAATTTTGTTCAGGGACCCCGGAATCTCGAAAAACCGTGTATTATACACTTCAATTTCAGCCGTTCGGAATGTCGTACCGGACCCTGTTTCTTTTTCTCCCTGTTTTTCAATCACGCGTCCGAGTTCATTTAAGAAATTAACCTGTTTGATTTCAGCCTCAAATAACGAGCTTTAACACATTTTTGACGATAATCCCAATTTCGGAGAATCTTTGGTTTCAGGCACACACCGGCACCCCAAATGTCTTCCGTTGGTGCTCAAACTTTGCGTGGGCGCTTTATCTGACTCGAGAAACATTCTATGTGATTTCCGGATAATTTTGTTCCGGGACCCCGGAATCCCGAAAAACCGTGTATTATACACTTCAATTTCAGCCGTTCGGAATGTCGACGGACCTGTTTCTTTTTCTCCTCGTTTTTCAATCACGCGTCCGAGCTCATTTCAGAATTAACATGTTCGATTTCAGCCTCAAATAACGAGCTTTAACACATTTTTGACGATAATCCGAGTTTCGCGAATCTTTGGTTTCAGGCACACCGGCACCCCCAAATGTCTTCCGTTGGTGCTCAAACTTTGCGTGGGCGCTTTATTTGACCCGAGGAACTTTCTATGTGATTTCTGGAGAATTTTGTTCGGGGACCCCGGAATCTCGAAAAACCGTGTATTATACACTTCGATTTGGCCCGTTCGGAAGGTCATACCGGTCCCTGTTTCTTTTTCTCCCGTTTTTCAATCACGCGTCCGAGCTCATTTCAGGAATTAACTTGTTCGATTTCGGCCTCAAATAACGAGCTTTAACACATTTTTGACGATAATCCGAGTTTCGGCGAATCTTTGGTTTGTAGGCACACCGGCACCCCCAAATGTCTTCCGTTGGTGCTCAAACTTTGCGTGGGCGCTTTATCGGACCCGAGGAACTTTCTATGTGATTTCCGGAGAATTTTGTTCCGGGACCCCGGAATCCGAAAAACCGTGTATTATACACTTCAATTTGGCCTGTTCGGAAGGTCGTACGGACCTGTTTTTTTTTCTCCCCGTTTTTCAATCACGCGTCCGAGCTCATTTCAGGAATTAACCTGTTCGATTTCAGCCTCAAATAACGAGCTTTAACACATTTTTGACGATAATCCGAGTTTCGGCGAATGCTGGTTTGTGGCACACCGGCAACCCCAAATGTCTTCCGTTGGTGCTCAAACTTTGCGTGGGCGCTTTATCTGACCCGAGGAACTTTCTATGCGATTTCCGGAGAATTTTGTTCCGGGACCCGGAATCTCGAAAACAGTGTATTATACACTTCAGTTTCAGCCGTTCGGAAGGTCGTACCGGACCCTGTTTCTTTTTCTCCCTGTTTTTCAATCACGCGTCCGAGCTCATTTTAGGAATTAACCTGTTCGATTTCATCCTCAAATAACGAGCTTTAACACATTTTTGACGATAATCCAATTTCGGCGAATCTTTGGCCAGGCACACCAAGCACCCCCAAATGTCTTCCGTTGGTGCTCAAACTTTGCGTGGGCGCTTTATTTGACCCGGGGAACATTCTATGTGATTTCCGGAGAATTTTGTTCCGGGACCCCGGAATCTCGAAAAACCGTGTATTATACACTTCAATTTCAGCCGTTCGGAATGTCGTACCGGACCCTGTTTCTTTTTCTCCCTGTTTTTCAATCACGCGTCCGAGTTCATTTAAGGAATTAACCTGTTCGATTTCAGCCTCAAATAACGAGCTTTAACACATTTTTGACGATAATCCCAATTTCGGAGAATGTTGGTTTATGGCACACCGGCACTCCCAAATGTCTTCCGTTGGTGCTCAAACTTTGCGTGGGCGCTTTATCTGACTCGAGAAACTTTCAATGTGATTTCCGGATAATTTTGTTCCGGGACCCCGGAATCCCGAAAAACCGTGTATTATACACTTCAATTTCAGCCGTTCGGAATGTCGTACCGGACCCTGTTTCTTTTTCTCCCTGTTTTTCAATCACGCGTCCGAGCTCATTTCAGGAATTAACATGTTCGATTTCAGCCTCAAATAACGAGCTTTAACACATTTTTGACGATAATCCGAGTTTCGGCGAATGCTGGTTTGTGGCACACCGGCACCCCCAAATGTCTTCCGTTGGTGCTCAAACTTTGCGTGGGCGCTTTATTTGACCCGAGGAACATTCTATGTGATTTCCGGAGAATTTTGTTCCGGGACCCGGAATCCCGAAAAACCGTGTATTATACACTTGATTTCACTGTTCGGAAGGTCGCACAGGACCTGTTTCTTTTTCTCCTTTTTTTCAATCACGCGTCCGAGCTCATTTCAGGAATTAACCATTTCGATTTCATCCTCAAATAACGAGCTTTAACACATTTTTGACGATAATCCGAGTTTCGGCGAATCTTCGGTTTGTGGCACACCAAGCACCCCCAAATGTCTTCCGTTGGTGCTCAAACTTTGCGCGGGCGCTTTATTTGACCCGGGGAACATTCTATATGATTTCCGGAGAATTTTGTTCAGGGACCCTGGAATCTCGGAAAACCGTGTATTATACAATTCAGTTTCAGCCGTTCGAAGGTCGTACCGGACCCTGTTTCTTTTTCTCCCTGTTTTTCAATCACGCGTCCGAGTTCATTTAAGAAATTAACCTGTTTGATTTCAGCCTCAAATAACGAGCTTTAACACATTTTTGACGATAATCCCAATTTCGGAGAATGCTGGTTTGTGGCACACCGGCACCCCCAAATGTCTTCCGTTGGTGCTCAAACTTTGCGTGGGCGCTTTATCTGACCCGAGAAACTTTCTATGTGATTTCCGGAGAATTTTGTTCCGGGACCCCGGAATCCCGAAAAACCGTGTATTATACACTTCAATTTCAGCCGTTCGGAATGTCGTATCGGACCCTGTTTCTTTTTCTCCCTGTTTTTCAATCACGCGTCCGAGCTCATTTCAGAAATTAACATGTTCGATTTCAGCCTCAAATAACGAGCTTTAACACATTTTTCACGATAATCCGAGTTTCGGCGAATGCTGGTTTGTGGCACACCGGCACCCCCAAATGTCTTCCGTTGGTGCTCAAACTTTGCGTGGGCGCTTTATCTGACCCGAGGAACATTCTATGTGATTTCCGGAGAATTTTGTTCCGGGACCCCGGAATCTCGAAAAACCGTGTATTATACACTTCAATTTCAGCCGTTCGGAAGGTCGTACCGGACCCTGTTTCTTTTTCTCCCTGTTTTTCAATCACGCGTCCGAGCTCATTTCAGGAATTAACATGTTCGATTTCAGCCTCAAATAACGAGCTTTAACACATTTTTGACGATAATCCGAGTTTCGGCGAATGCTGGTTTGTGGCACACCAAGACACCCCAAATGTCTTCCGTTGGTGCTCAAACTTTGCGTGGGCGCTTTATCTGACCCGAGGAAATTTCTATGTGATTTCCGGAGAATTTTGTTCGGGACCCCGGAATCCCGAAAAACCGTGTATTATACACTTCAATTTCAGCCGTTCGGAAGGTCGACCGGACCCGTTGTTTTTTTCTCCTGTTTTTCAATCACGCGTCCGAGCTCATTTAAGGAATTAACTTGTTCGATTTCAGCCTCAAATAACGAGCTTTAACACATTTTTGACGATAATCCAAGTTCGGCGAATCTTGGTTTTGGCACACCAAGCAACCCCAAATGTCTTCCGTTGGTGCTCAAACTTTGCGTGGGCGCTTTATCTGACCCGAGGAACATTCTATGTGATTTCCGGAGAATTTTGTTCGGGACCCCGGAATCTCGAAAAACCGTGTATTATACACTTCGGTTTGGCCACGTTCGGAAGGTAAACGGACCTGTTTCTTTTTCTCCCTGTTTTTCAATCACGCGTCCGAGCTCATTTTAGGAATTAACCTGTTCGATTTCATCCTCAAATAACGAGCTTTAACACATTTTTGACGATAATCCGAGTTTCGGCGAATGCTGGTTTGTGGCACACCGGCACCCCCAAATGTCTTCCGTTGGTGCTCAAACTTTGCGTGGGCGCTTTATTTGACCCGGGGAACATTCTATGTGATTTCCGGAGAATTTTGTTCCGGGACCCCGGAATCCCGAAAAACCGTGTATTATACACTTCAATTTCAGCCGTTCGGAATGTCGTACCGGACCCCGTTTTTTTTCTCCTGTTTTTCAATCACGCGTCCGAGCTCATTTAAGGAATTAACTTGTTCGATTTCAGCCTCAAATAACGAGCTTTAACACATTTTTGACGATAATCCAGTTTCGGCGAATGCTGGTTTGTGGCACACCGGCACCCCAAATGTCTTCCGTTGGTGCTCAAACTTTGCGTGGGCGCTTTATCTGACCCGAGAAACTTTCTATGTGATTTCCGGAGAATTTTGTTCCGGGACCCCGAAATCCCGAAAAACCGTGTATTATACACTTCAATTTCAGCCGTTCGGAAGGTCGTACTAGACCGTTTTTTTTCTCCCTTTTTTCAATCACGCGTCCGAGCTCATTTCAGGAATTAACATGTTCGATTTCAGCCTCAAATAACGAGCTTTAACACATTTTTGACGATAATCCGAGTTTCGGCGAATGATTGTTTGTGGCACACCGGCACCCCCAAATGTCTTCCGTTGGTGCTCAAACTTTGCGTGGGCGCTTTATCTGACCCGAGGAACATTCTATGTGATTTCCGGAGAATTTTGTTCTGGGACCCGGAATCTCGAAAAACCGTGTATTATACACTTCAATTTCAACTGTTCGGAAGGTCGACGGACCCCCGTTTCTTTTTCTCCCGTTTTTCAATCACGCGTCCGAGCTCATTTCAGGAATTAACATGTTCGATTTCATCCTCAAATAACGAGCTTTAACACATTTTTCACGATAATCCGAGTTTCGGCGAATCTTTGGTTTCAGGGCACACCAAGCACCCCAAATGTCTTCCGTTGGTGCTCAAACTTTGCGTGGGCGCTTTATTTGACCCGGGGAAAATTCTATGTGATTTCCGGAGAATTTTGTTCCGGGACCCCGGAATCTCGGAAAACCGTGTATTATACACTTCGATTGGCCACTGTTCAAGGTCGTCAGGACCTGTTTCTTTTTCTCCCTGTTTTTCAATCACGCGTCCGAGATCATTTAAGGAATTAACCTGTTCGATTTCAGCCTCAAATAACGAGCTTTAACACATTTTTGACGATAATCCCAATTTCGGAGAATCTTTGGTTTGTGGCACACCGGCACCCCCAAATGTCTTCCGTTGGTGCTCAAACTTTGCGTGGGCGCTTTATCTGAGTCGAGAAACTTTCTATGTGATTTCCGGATAATTTTGTTCCGGGACCCCGGAATCCCGAAAAACCGTGTATTATACACTTCAATTTCAGCCGTTCGAAATGTCGTACCGGACCCTGTTTCTTTTTCTCCCTGTTTTTCAATCACGCGTCCGAGCTCATTTCAGGAATTAACATGTTCGATTTCAGCCTCGAATAACGAGCTTTAACACATTTTTGACGATAATCCGAGTTTCGGCGAATGCTGGTTTGTGGCACACCGGCACCCCCAAATGTCTTCCGTTGGTGCTCAAACTTTGCGTGGCCGCTTTATCTGACCCGAGGAACATTCTATGTGATTTCCGGAGAATTTTGTTCCGGGACCCCGGAATCTCGAAAACCGTGTATTATAAACTTCAGTTTCAGCCGTTCGGAAGGTCATACCGGTCCCTGTTTCTTTTTCTCCCTGTTTTTCAATCACGCGTCCGAGCTCATTTCGGGAATTAACCTGTTCGATTTCAGCCTCAAATAACGAGCTTTAACACATTTTTGACGATAATCCGAGTTTCGGCGAATCTTCGGTTTTAGGCACACCGGCACCCCCAAATGTCTTCCGTTGGTGCTCAAACTTTGCGTGGGCGCTTTATCTGACCCGAGGAACTTTCTATGCGATTTCCGGAGAATTTTGTTCTGAGACCCCGGAATCCCGAAAAACCGTGTATTATACACTTCAATTTCAGCCGTTCGGAAGGTCGTACGGACCGTTTTTTTTTTCTCCCTGTTTTTCAATCACGCGTCCGAGCTCATTTCGGGAATTAACCTGTTCGATTTCAGCCTCAAATAACGAGCTTTAACACATTTTTGACGATAATCCGAGTTTCGGCGAATGCTGGTTTGTGGCACACCGGCACCCCCAAATGTCTTCCGTTGGTGCTCAAACTTTGCGTGGGCGCTTTATCTGACCCGAGGAACTTTCTATGCGATTTCCGGAGAATTTTGTTCTGGGACCCCGGAATCCCGAAAAACCGTGTATTATACACTTCAATTTCAGCCGTTCGGAAGGTCGCGGACGACCCTGTTTCTTTTTCTCCCTGTTTTTCAATCACGCGTCCGAGCTCATTTCAGGAATTAACATGTTCGATTTCATCCTCAAATAACGAGCTTTAACACATTTTTGACGATAATCCGAGTTTCGGCGAATGCTGGTTTGTGGCACACCGGCACCCCCAAATGTCTTCCGTTGGTGCTCAAACTTTGCGTGGGCGCTTTATTTGACCCGGGGAAAATTCTATGTGATTTCCGGAGAATTTTGTTCCGGGACCCCGGAATCTCGGAAAACCGTGTATTATACACTTCAGTTTCAGCCGTTCGAAGGTCGTACCGGACCCTGTTTCTTTTTCTCCCTGTTTTTCAATCACGCTTCCGAGATCATTTAAGGAATTAACCTGTTCGATTTCAGCCTCAAATAACGAGCTTTAACACATTTTTGACGATAATCCGAGTTTCGGCGAATGCTGGTTTGTGGCACACCGGCACCCCCAAATGTCTTCCGTTGGTGCTCAAACTTTGCGTGGGCGCTTTATTTGAGTCGAGAAACTTTCTATGTGATTTCCGGATAATTTTGTTCCGGGACCCCGGAATCCCGAAAAACCGTGTATTATACACTTCAATTTCAGCCGTTCGAAATGTCGTGGGACGACCGTGTTTCTTTTTCTCCCTGTTTTTCAATCACGCGTCCGAGCTCATTTAAGGAATTAACATGTTCGATTTCAGCCTCAAATAACGAGCTTTAACACATTTTTGACGATAATCCGAGTTTCGGCGAATGCTGGTTTGTGGCACACCGGCACCCCCAAATGTCTTCCGTTGGTGCTCAAACTTTGCGTGGGCGCTTTATCTGACCCGAGGAACATTCTATGTGATTTCCGGAGAATTTTGTTCCGGGACCCCGGAATCTCGAAAAACCGTGTATTATATACACTTCAGTTTCAGCCGTTCGGAAGGTCGTACCGGACCCTGTTTCTTTTTCTCCCTGTTTTTCAATCACGCGTCCGAGCTCATTTCAGAATTAACATGTTCGATTTCAGCCTCAAATAACAAGCTTTAACACATTTTTCACGATAATCCGAGTTCCGGCGAATGCTGGTTTGTGGCACACCGGCACCCCCAAATGTCTTCCGTTGGTGCTCAAACTTTGCGTGGGCGCTTTATCTGACCCGAGGAACTTTCTATGCGATTTCCGGAGAATTTTTTGTTCGGACCCGGAATCCAAAAAACCGTGTATTATACACTTCAAACCGTTCGGAAGGTCGATCGGACCCCTGTTTTTTTTCTCCCCGTTTTTCAATCACGCGTCCGAGCTCATTTCGGGAATTAACATGTTCGATTTCATCCTCAAATAACGAGCTTTAACACATTTTTGACGATAATCCGAGTTTCGGCGAATCTTTGGTTTGTAGGCACACCGGCACCCCCAAATGTCTTCCGTTGGTGCTCAAACTTTGCGTGGGCGCTTTATCTGACCCGAGGAACTTTCTATGTGATTTCCGGAGAATTTTGTTCCGGGACCCCGGAATCCCGAAAACCGTGTATTTATACACTTCAATTTGAGCCGTTCGGAAGGTCGTACTGGACCCTGTTTTTTTTCTCCCTGTTTTTCAATCACGCGTCCGAGCTCATTTAAGGAATTAAACTGTTCGATTTCATCCTTCAAATAACGAGCTTTAACACATTTTTGACGATAATCCGAGTTTCGGCGAATGCTGGTTTGTGGCACACCGGCACCCCCAAATGTCTTCCGTTGGTGCTCAAACTTTGCGTGGGCGCTTTATCTGACCCGAGGAACTTTCTATGCGATTTCCGGAGAATTTTGTTCTGGGACCCCGGAATCCCGAAAAACCGTGTATTATACACTTCAATTTCAGCCGTTCGGAAGGTCGTACCGGACCCTGTTTCTTTTTCTCCCTGTTTTTCAATCACGCGTCCGAGCTCATTTCAGGAATTAACATGTTCGATTTCAGCCTCAAATAACGAGCTTTAACACATTTTTGACGATAATCCGAGTTTCGGCGAATCCTTGGTTTTGGCACACCGGCACCCCCAAATGTCTTCCGTTGGTGCTCAAACTTTGCGTGGGCGCTTTATTTGACCCGGGGAAAATTCTATGTGATTTCCGGAGAATTTTGTTCCGGGACCCCGGAATCTCGGAAAACCGTGTATTATACACTTCGCCACCGTTCGGAAGGTCGATCGACCTGTTTCTTTTTCTCCCCGTTTTTCAATCACGCGTCCGAGCTCATTTCAGAATTAACATGTTCGATTTCAGCCTCAAATAACGAGCTTTAACACATTTTTGACGATAATCCGAGTTTCGGCGAATGCTGGTTTGTGGCACACCAGCACCCCCAAATGTCTTCCGTTGGTGCTCAAACTTTGCGTGGGCGCTTTATCTGACCCGAGGAACATTCTATGTGATTTCCGGAGAATTTTGTTCGGGACCCCGGAATCTCCAAAAACCGTGTATTATAAACATCGATTTCACCGTTCGGAAGGTCGTACCGGACCCTGTTTCTTTTTCTCCCTGTTTTTCAATCACGCGTCCGAGCTCATTTCAGGAATTAACCTGTTCGATTTCAGCCTCAAATAACGAGCTTTAACACATTTTTGACGATAATCCGAGTTTCGGCGAATGCTGGTTTGCGGCACACCGGCACCCCCAAATGTCTTCCGTTGGTGCTCAAACTTTGCGTGGCCGCTTTATCTGACCCGAGGAACTTTCTATGTGATTTCCGGAGAATTTTGTTCCGGACCCCGGAATCCCGAAAAACCGTGTATTATACACTTCAATTTCAGCCGTTCGGAAGGTCGTACCGGACCCTGTTTTTTTTTTCTCCCTGTTTTTCAATCACGCGTCCGAGCTCATTTCGGGATTTAACCTGTTCGATTTCAGCCTCAAATAACGAGCTTTAACACATTTTTGACGATAATCCGAGTTTCGGCGAATGATTGTTTGTGGCACACCGGCACCCCCAAATGTCTTCCGTTGGTGCTCAAACTTTGCGTGGGCGCTTTATCTGACCCGAGGAACTTTCTATGCGATTTCCGGAGAATTTTGTTCTGGGACCCCGGAATCCCGAAAAATCGTGTATTATACACTTCAATTTCAGCCGTTCGGAAGGTCGTACCGGACCCTATTTCTTTTTCTCCCTGTTTTTCAATCACGCGTCCGAGCTCATTTCAGGAATTAACATGTTCGATTTCACCCTCAAATAACGAGCTTTAACACATTTTTGACGATAATCCGAGTTTCGGCGAATGCTGGTTTGTGGCACACCGGCACCCCCAAATGTCTTCCGTTGGTGCTCAAACTTTGCGTGGGCGCTTTATTTGAACCGGAGAAAATTCTATGTGATTTCCCGAGAATTTTGTTCCGGGACCCCGGAATCTCGGAAAACCGTGTATTATACACTTCAGTTTCAGCCGTTCGAAGGTCGTACCGGACCCTGTTTCTTTTTCTCCCTGTTTTTCAATCACGCGTCCGAGATCATTTAAGGAATTAACCTGTTCGATTTCAGCCTCAAATAACGAGCTTTAACACATTTTTGACGATAATCCCAGTTTCGGCGAATGCTGGTTTGTGGCACACCGGCACCCCCAAATGTCTTCCGTTGGTGCTCAAACTTTGCGTGGGCGCTTTATTTGAGTCGAGAAACTTTCTATGTGATTTCCGGATAATTTTGTTCCGGGACCCCGGAATCCCGAAAAACCGTGTATTATACACTTCAATTTCAGCCGTTCGAAATGTCGTACCGGACCGTGTTTCTTTTTCTCCCTGTTTTTCAATCACGCGTCCGAGCTCATTTCAGGAATTAACATGTTCGATTTCAGCCTCAAATAACGAGCTTTAACACATTTTTGACGATAATCCGAGTTTCGGCGAATGCTGGTTTGTGGCACACCGGCACCCCCAAATGTCTTCCGTTGGTGCTCAAACTTTGCGTGGGCGCTTTATCTGACCCGAGGAACATTCTATGTGATTTCCGGAGAATTTTGTTCTGGGACCCCGGAATCTCGAAAAACCGTGTATTATAAACATCAGTTTCAGCCGTTCGGAAGGTCGTACCGGACCCTGTTTCTTTTTCTCCCTGTTTTTCAATCACGCGTCCGAGCTCATTTCAGGAATTAACCCGTTCGATTTCAGTCTCAAATAACGAGCTTTAACACATTTTTGACGATAATCCGAGTTTCGGCGAATGCTGGTTTGTGGCACACCGGCACCCCCAAATGTCTTCCGTTGGTGCTCAAACTTTGCGTGGGCGCTTTATCTGACCCGAGGAACTTTCTATGCGATTTCCGGAGAATTTTGTTCCGGAACCCCGGAATCTCGAAAAACCGTGTATTATACACTTCAGTTTCAGCCTTTCGGAAGGTCGTACCGGACCCTGTTTCTTTTTCTCCCTTTTTTCAATCACGCGTCCGAGCTCATTTCGGGATTTAACCTGTTCGATTTCAGCCTCAAATAACGAGCTTTAACACATTTTTGACGATAATCCCAGTTTCGGCGAATGCTGGTTTGTGGCACACCGGCACCCCCAAATGTCTTCCGTTGGTGCTCAAACTTTGCGTGGGCGCTTTATCTGACCCGAGGAACTTTCTATGCGATTTCCGGAGAATTTTGTTCCGGGACCCCGGAATCCCGAAAAACCGTGTATTATACACTTCAATTTCAGCCGTTCGGAAGGTCGTACCGGACCCTGTTTCTTTTTCTCCCTGTTTTTCAATCACGCGTCCGAGCTCATTTCAGGAATTAACATGTTCGATTTCAGCCTCAAATAACGAGCTTTAACACATTTTTGACGATAATCCGAGTTTCGGCGAATGCTGGTTTGTGGCACACCGGCACCCCCAAATGTCTTCCGTTGGTGCTCAAACTTTGCGTGGGCGCTTTATCTGACCCGAGAAACTTTCTATGCGATTTCCGGAGAATTTTGTTCTGAGACCCCGGAATCCCGAAAAACCGTGTATTATACACTTCAATTTCAGCCGTTCGGAAGGTCGTACCGGACCCTGTTTTTTTTTCTCCCTGTTTTTCAATCACGCGTCCGAGCTCATTTCGGGATTTAACCTGTTCGATTTCAGCCTCAAATAACGAGCTTTAACACATTTTTAACGATAATCCGAGTTTCGGCGAATGATTGTTTGTGGCACACCGGCACCCCCAAATGTCTTCCGTTGGTGCTCAAACTTTGCGTGGGCGCTATATCTGACCCGAGGAACTTTCTATGTGATTTCCGGATAATTTTGTTCCGGGACCCCGGAATCCCGAAAAACCGTGTATTATAATACACTTCAATTTCAGTCGTTCGAAATGTCGTACCGGACCTTGTTTCTTTTTCTCCCTGTTTTTCAATCACGCGTCCGAGCTCATTTCAGGAATTAACATGTTCGATTTCAGCCTCAAATAACGAGCTTTAACACATTTTTGACGATAATCCGAGTTTCGGCGAATGCTGGTTTGTGGCACACCGGCACCCCCAAATGTCTTCCGTTGGTGCTCAAACTTTGCGTGGGCGCTTTATCTGACCCGAGGAACATTCTATGTGATTTCCGGAGAATTTTGTTCTGGGACACCGGAATCTCGAAAAACCGTGTATTATAAACATCAGTTTCAGCCGTTCGGAAGGTAAACGGACTGTTTCTTTTTCTCCCCGTTTTTCAATCACGCGTCCGAGCTCATTTCAGGAATTAACTTGTTCGATTTCAGCCTCAAATAACGAGCTTTAACACATTTTTGACGATAATCCGAGTTTCGGCGAATCTTTGGTTTGTGGCACACCAAGCACCCCCAAATGTCTTCCGTTGGTGCTCAAACTTTGCGTGGGCGCTTTATCTGACCCGAGGAACGTTCTATGCGATTTCCGGAGAATTTTGTTCCGGAACCCCGGAATCTCGAAAAACCGTGTATTATACACTTCAGTTTCAGCCTTTCGGAAGGTCGTACCGGACCTTGTTTCTTTTTCTCCCTTTTTTCAATCACGCGTCCGAGCTCATTTCGGGATTTAACCTGTTCGATTTCAGCCTCAAATAACGAGCTTTAACACATTTTTAACGATAATCCGAGTTTCGGCGAATGATTGTTTGTGGCACACCGGCACCCCCAAATGTCTTCCGTTGGTGCTCAAACTTTGCGTGGGCGCTTTATCTGACCCGAGGAACTTTCTATGTGATTTCCGGAGAATTTTGTTCCGGGACCCCGGAATCCCGAAAAATCGTGTATTACTCTTCAATTTCAGCCGTTCGGAAGGTCGAACCGGACCCTGTTTCTTTTTCTCCCTATTTTTCAATCACGCGTCCGAGGTCATTTCAGGAATTAACATGTTCGATTTCACCCTCAAATAACGAGCTTTAACACATTTTTGACGATAATCCGAGTTTCGGCGAATGCTGGTTTGTGGCACACCGGCACCCCCAAATGTCTTCCGTTGGTGCTCAAACTTTGCGTGGGCGCTTTATCTGACCCGAGGAACTTTCTATGCGATTTCCGGAGAATTTTGTTCTGGGACCCCGGAATCCCGAAAAATCGTGTATTATACACTTCAATTTCAACCGTTCGGAAGGTCGTACCGGACCCTGTTTCTTTTTCTCCCTATTTTTCAATCACGCGTCCGAGGTCATTTCAGGAATTAACATGTTCGATTTCACCCTCAAATAACGAGCTTTAACACATTTTTGACGATAATCCGAGTTTCGGCGAATCTTTGGTTTCAGGCACACCGGCACCCCCAAATGTCTTCCGTTGGTGCTCAAACTTTGCGTGGGCGCTTAATCTGACCCGAGGAACTTTCTATGCGATTTCCGGAGAATTTTGTTCTGAGACCCCGGAATCCCGAAAAACCGTGTATTATACACTTCAATTTCAGCCGTTCGGAAGGTCGTACCGGACCCTGTTTCTTTTTCTCCCTGTTTTTCAATCACGCGTCCGAGCTCATTTCGGGATTTAACATGTTCGTTTTCAGCCTCAAATAACGAGCTTTAACACATTTTTGACGATAATCCGAGTTTCGGCGAATGATTGTTTGTGGCACACCGGCACCCCCAAATGTCTTCCGTTGGTGCTCAAACTTTGCGTGGGCGCTTTATCTGACCCGAGGAACTTTCTATGCGATTTCCGGAGAATTTTGTTCTGGGACCCCGGAATCCCGAAAAACCGTGTATTATACACTTCAATTTCAGCCGTTCGGAAGGTCGTACCGGACCCTGTTTCTTTTTCTCCCTGTTTTTCAATCACGCGTCCGAGCTCATTTCAGGAATTAACATGTTCGATTTCAGCCTCAAATAACGAGCTTTAACACATTTTTGACGATAATCCGAGTTTCGGCGAATGCTGGTTTGTGGCACACCGGCACCCCAAATGTCTTCCGTTGGTGCTCAAACTTTGCGTGGGCGCTTTATTTGACCCGGGGAAAGTTCTATGTGATTTCCGGAGAATTTTGTTCCGGAATCTCGAAAAACCGTGTATTATACACTTCAATTTCGGCCGTTCGAAGGTCGTCGGGACTGTTTTTTTTCTCCCGTTTTTCAATCACGCGTTCGAGCTCATTTAAGGAATTAACATGTTCGATTTCGGCCTCAAATAACGAGCTTTAACACATTTTTGACGATAATCCTAGTTTCGCGAATCTTTGGTTTGTGGCACACCGGCACCCCCAAATGTCTTCCGTTGGTGCTCAAACTTTGTGTGGGCGCTTTATCTGACTCGAGAAACTTTCTATGTGATTTCCGGATAATTTTGTTCCGGGACCCCGGAATCCCGAAAAACCGTGTATTATACACTTCAATTTTTCAAACCGTTCGGAATGTCGTCGGACCTGTTTCTTTTTCTCCCTGTTTTTCAATCACGCGTTCGAGCTCATTTCAGGAATTAACATGTTCGATTTCAGCCTCAAATAACGAGCTTTAACACATTTTTGACGATAATCCGAGTTTCGGCGAATGCTGGTTTGTGGCACACCGGCACCCCCAAATGTCTTCCGTTGGTGCTCAAACTTTGCGTGGGCGCTTTATCTGACCCGAGGAACATTCTATGTGATTTCCGGAGAATTTTGTTCCGGGACCCCGGAATCTCGGAAAACCGTGTATTATACACTTCAGTTTCAGCCGTTCGAAGGTCGTACCGGACCCTGTTTTTTTTTCTCCCTGTTTTTCAATCACGCGTCCGAGCTCATTTAAGGAATTAACATGTTCGATTTCAGCCTCAAATAACGAGCTTTAACACATTTTTGACGATAATCCGAGTTTCGGCGAATGCTGGTTTGTGGCACACCGGCACCCCCAAATGTCTTCCGTTGGTGCTCAAACTTTGCGTGGGCGCTTTATCTAACCCGAGGAACATTCTATGTGATTTCCGGAGAATTTTGTTCCGGGACCCGGAATCTCGAAAAACCGTGTATTATACACTTCAGTTTCAGCCGTTCGGAAGGTCGTACCGGACCCTGTTTCTTTTTCTCCCTGTTTTTCAATCACGCGTCCGAGCTCATTTCAGGAATTAACATGTTCGATTTCAGCCTCAAATAACGAGCTTTAACACATTTTTGACGATAATCCGAGTTTCGGCGAATCTTTGGTTTCAGGCACACCGGCACCCCCAAATGTCTTCCGTTGGTGCTCAAACTTTGCGTGGGCGCTTTATCTCGACCCGAGAAACTTTCTATGCGATTTCGGAGAATTTTGTTTCGAGACCCCGGAATCCGAAAAACCGTGTATTATACACTTCAATTTCAGCCGTTCGGAAGGTCGTACCGGACCCTGTTTTTTTTTCTCCCTGTTTTTCAATCACGCGTCCGAGCTCATTTCGGGATTTAACCTGTTCGATTTCAGCCTCAAATAACGAGCTTTAACACATTTTTAACGATAATCCGAGTTTCGGCGAATGATTGTTTGTGGCACACCGGCACCCCCAAATGTCTTCCGTTGGTGCTCAAACTTTGCGTGGGCGCTATATCTGACCCGAGGAACTTTCTATGTGATTTCCGGATAATTTTGTTCCGGGACCCCGGAATCCCGAAAAACCGTGTATTATAATACACTTCAATTTCAGTCGTTCGAAATGTCGTACCGGACCTTGTTTCTTTTTCTCCCTGTTTTTCAATCACGCGTCCGAGCTCATTTCAGGAATTAACATGTTCGATTTCAGCCTCGAATAACGAGCTTTAACACATTTTTGACGATAATCCGAGTTTCGGCGAATCTTTGGTTTCAGGCACACCGGCACCCCCAAATGTCTTCCGTTGGTGCTCAAACTTTGCGTGGGCGCTTTATCTGACCCGAGGAACATTCTATGTGATTTCCGGAGAATTTTGTTCTGGGACCCCGGAATCTCGAAAAACCGTGTATTATAAACATCAGTTTCAGCCGTTCGGAAGGTCGTACCGGACCCTGTTTCTTTTTCTCCCTGTTTTTCAATCACGCGTCCGAGCTCATTTCAGGAATTAACCTGTTCGATTTCAGTCTCAAATAACGAGCTTTAACACATTTTTGACGATAATCCGAGTTTCGGCGAATGCTGGTTTGTGGCACACCGGCACCCCCAAATGTCTTCCGTTGGTGCTCAAACTTTGCGTGGGCGCTTTATCTGACCCGAGGAACTTTCTATGTGATTTCCGGAGAATTTTGTTCGAGACCCCGGAATCCCGAAAAACCGTGTATTATACACTTCAATTTCACCGTTCGGAAGGTAAACCGGACCGTTTTTTTTTCTCCCTGTTTTTCAATCACGCGTCCGAGCTCATTTCGGGATTTAACCTGTTCGATTTCAGCCTCAAATAACGAGCTTTAACACATTTTTGACGATAATCCGAGTTTCGGCGAATGATTGTTTGTGGCACACCGGCACCCCCAAATGTCTTCCGTTGGTGCTCAAACTTTGCGTGGGCGCTTTATCTGACCCGAGGAACTTTCTATGCGATTTCCGGAGAATTTTGTTCTGGGACCCCGGAATCCCGAAAAACCGTGTATTATACACTTCAATTTCAGCCGTTCGGAAGGTCGTACTAGACCCTGTTTTTTTTTCTCCCTTTTTTTCAATCACGCGTCCGAGCTCATTTCAGGAATTAACATGTTCGATTTCAGCCTCAAATAACGAGCTTTAACACATTTTTGACGATAATCCGAGTTTCGGCGAATGCTGGTTTGTGGCACACCGGCACCCCCAAATGTCTTCCGTTGGTGCTCAAACTTTGCGTGGGCGCTTTATCTGACCCGAGGAACTTTCTATGCGATTTCCGGAGAATTTTGTTCTGGGACCCGGAATCCCGAAAAACCGTGTATTATACACTTCAATTTCAGCCGTTCGGAAGGTCGTACCGGACCCTGTTTCTTTTTCTCCCTATTTTTCAATCACGCGTCCGAGCTCATTTCAGGAATTAACATGTTCGATTTCACCCTCAAATAACGAGCTTTAACACATTTTTGACGATAATCCGAGTTTCGGCGAATGCTGGTTTGTGGCACACCGGCACCCCCAAATGTCTTCCGTTGGTGCTCAAACTTTGCGTGGGCGCTTAATCTGACCCGAGGAACTTTCTATGCGATTTCCGGAGAATTTTGTTCTGAGACCCCGGAATCCCGAAAAACCGTGTATTATACACTTCAATTTCAGCCGTTCGGAAGGTCGTACCGGACCCTGTTTTTTTTTCTCCCTGTTTTTCAATCACGCTTCCGAGCTCATTTCGGGATTTAACCTGTTCGATTTCAGCCTCAAATAACGAGCTTTAACACATTTTTAACGATAATCCGAGTTTCGGCGAATGATTGTTTGTGGCACACAGGCACCCCCAAATGTCTTCCGTTGGTGCTCAAACTTTGCGTGGGCGCTTTATCTGACCCGAGGAACTTTCTATGCGATTTCCGGAGAATTTTGTTCTGGGACCCCGGAATCCCGAAAAATCGTGTATTATACACTTCAATTTCAACCGTTCGGAAGGTCGTACCGGACCCTGTTTCTTTTTCTCCCTGTTTTTCAATCACGCGTCCGAGCTCATTTCAGGAATTAACATGTTCGATTTCACCCTCAAATAACGAGCTTTAACACATTTTTGACGATAATCCGAGTTTCGGCGAATGCTGGTTTGTGGCACACCGGCACCCCCAAATGTCTTCCGTTGGTGCTCAAACTTTGCGTGGGCGCTTTATTTGACCCGGGGAAAGTTCTATGTGATTTCCGGAGAATTTTGTTCCGGGACCCCGGAATCTCGGAAAACCGTGTATTATACACTTCAGTTTCAGCCGTTCGAAGGTCGTACCGGACCCTGTTTTTTTTTCTCCCTGTTTTTCAATCACGCGTTCGAGCTCATTTAAGGAATTAACCTGTTCGATTTCAGCCTCAAATAACGAGCTTTAACACATTTTTGACGATAATCCTAGTTTCGGCGAATGCTGGTTTGTGGCACACCGGCACCCCCAAATGTCTTCCGTTGGTGCTCAAACTTTGTGTGGGCGCTTTATCTGACTCGAGAAACTTTCTATGTGATTTCCGGATAATTTTGTTCCGGGACCCCGGAATCCCGAAAAACCGTGTATTATACACTTCAATTTCAGCCGTTCGGAATGTCGTACCGGACCCTGTTTCTTTTTCTCCCTGTTTTTCAATCACGCGTTCGAGCTCATTTCAGGAATTAACATGTTCGATTTCAGCCTCAAATAACGAGCTTTAACACATTTTTGACGATAATCCGAGTTTCGGCGAATCTTTGGTTTCAGGCACACCGGCACCCCAAATGTCTTCCGTTGGTGCTCAAACTTTGCGTGGGCGCTTTATCTGACCCGAGGAACATTCTATGTGATTTCCGGAGAATTTTGTTCCGGGACCCGGAATCTCGGAAACCGTGTATTATACACTTCTGGATTTCACCGTTCGAAGGTCAAGGTCGTACCAGGACCTGTTTTTTTTTCCCTGTTTTTCAATCACGCGTCCGAGCTCATTTAAGGAATTAACATGTTCGATTTCAGCCTCAAATAACGAGCTTTAACACATTTTTGACGATAATCCGAGTTTCGGCGAATGCTTGTTTGCGGCACACCGGCACCCCCAAATGTCTTCCGTTGGTGCTCAAACTTTGCGTGCGCGCTTTATCTAACCCGAGGAACATTCTATGTGATTTCCGGAGAATTTTGTTCCGGGACCCCGGAATCTCGAAAAACCGTGTATTATACACTTCAATTTCAGCCGTTCGAAGGTCGTACCGGACCCTGTTTCTTTTTCTCCCTGTTTTTCAATCACGCGTCCGAGCTCATTTCAGGAATTAACATATTCGATTTCAGCCTCAAATAACGAGCTTTAACACATTTTTGACGATAATCCCAGTTTCGGCGAATGCTGGTTTGTGGCACACCGGCACCCCCAAATGTCTTCCGTTGGTGCTCAAACTTTGTGTGGGCGCTTTATCTGACTCGAGAAACTTTCTATGTGATTTCCGGATAATTTTGTTCCGGGACCCCGGAATCCCGAAAAACCGTGTATTATACACTTCAATTTCAGCCGTTCGGAATGTCGTACCGGACCCTGTTTCTTTTTCTCCCTGTTTTTCAATCACGCGTCCGAGCTCATTTCAGGAATTAACATATTCGATTTCAACCTCAAATAACGAGGTTTAACACATTTTTGACGATAATCCGAGTTTCGGCGAATGCTTGTTTGCGGCACACCGGCACCCCCAAATGTCTTCCATTGGTGCTCAAACTTTGCGTGGGCGCTTTATCTGACCCGAGAGACTTTCTATGCGATTTCCGGAGAATTTTGTTCCGGGACCCCGTAATCCCGAAAAACCGTGTATTATACACTTCAATTTCAGCCGTTCGGAAGGTCGTACCGGACCCTGTTTCTTTTTCTCCCGGTTTTTCAATCACGCGTCCGAGCTCATTTCGGGATTTAACCTGTTCGATTTCAGCCTCAAATAACGAGCTTTAACACATTTTTGACGATAATCCGAGTTTCGGCGAATGCTTGTTTGTGGCACACCGGCACCCCCAAATGTCTTCCGTTGGTGCTCAAACTTTGCGTGGGCGCCTTATCTGACCCGAGGAACATTCTATGTGATTTCCGGAGAATTTTGTTCCGGGACCCCGGAATCTCGAAAAACCGTGAACTATACACTTCAGTTTCAGCTGTTCGAAGGTCGTACCGGACCCTGTTTCTTTTTCTCGCTGTTTTTCAATCACGCGTCCGAGCTCATTTAAGGAATTAACATGTTCGATTTCAGCCTCAAATAACGAGTTTTAACACATTTTTGACGATAATCCCAGTTTCGGCGAATGCTGGTTTGTGGCACACCGGCACCCCCAAATGTCTTCCGTTGGTGCTCAAACTTTGTGTGGGCGCTTTATCTGACTCGAGAAACTTTCTATGTGATTTCCGGATAATTTTGTTCCGGGACCCCGGAATCCCGAAAAACCGTGTATTATACACTTCAATTTCAGCCGTTCGGAATGTCGTACCGGACCCTGTTTCTTTTTCTCCCTGTTTTTCAATCACGCGTCCGAGCTCATTTCAGGAATTAACATGTTCGATTTCAGCCTCAAATAACGAGCTTTAACACATTTTTGACGATAATCCGAGTTTCGGCGAATGCTGGTTTGTGGCACACCGGCACCCCCAAATGTCTTCCGTTGGTGCTCAAACTTTGCGTGGCCGCTTTATCCGACCCGAGGAACATTCTATGTGATTTCCGGAGAATTTTGTTTGGGACCCGGAATCTCGAAAAACCGTGTATAAACTTGATTCACTGCCGTTCGGAAGGTAAACGGACCCTGTTTCTTTTTCTCCTGTTTTTCAATCACGCGTCCGAGCTCATTTCAGGAATTAACTGTTCGATTTCAGCCTCAAATAACGAGCTTTAACACATTTTTGACGATAATCCGAGTTTCGGCGAATGCTGGTTTGTGGCACACCGGCACCCCCAAATGTCTTCCGTTGGTGCTCAAACTTTGCGTGGGCGCTTTATCTGACCCGAGAGACTTTATATGCGATTTCGGAGAATTTTGTTCCGGACCGGAATCCCGAAAAACCGTGTATTATACACTTCAATTTCAGCCGTTCGGAATGTCGTACCGGACCCTGTTTCTTTTTCTCCCTGTTTTTCAATCACGCGTCCGAGCTCATTTCAGGAATTAACATATTCGATTTCAGCCTCAAATAACGAGGTTTAACACATTTTTGACGATAATCCGAGTTTGGGCGAATGCTTGTTTGCGGCACACCGGCACCCCCAAATGTCTTCCATTGGTGCTCAAACTTTGCGTGGGCGCTTTATCTGACCCGAGAGACTTTCTATGCGATTTCCGGAGAATTTTGTTCCGGGACCCCGTAATCCCGAAAAACCGTGTATTATACACTTCAATTTCAGCCGTTCGGAAGGTCGTACAGGACTCTGTTTCTTTTCTCCCGGTTTTTCAATCACGCGTCCGAGCTCATTTCGGGATTTAACCTGTTCGATTTCAGCCTCAAATAACGAGCTTTAACACATTTTTGACGATAATCCGAGTTTGGGCGAATGCTTGTTTGCGGCACACCGGCACCCCCAAATGTCTTCCGTTGGTGCTCAAACTTTGCGTGGGCGCCTTATCTGACCCGAGGAACATTCTATGTGATTTCCGGAGAATTTTGTTCCGGGACCCCGGAATCTCGAAAAACCGTGTATTATACACTTCAATTTCAGCCGTTCGGAAGGTCGTACCGGACCCTGTTTCTTTTTCTCCCTGTTTTTCAATCACGCGTCCGAGCTCATTTCGGGATTTAACCTGTTCGATTTCAGCCTCAAATAACGAGCTTTAACACATTTTTGACGATAATCCGAGTTTCAACGAATGATTGTTTGTGGCACACCGGCACCCCCAAATGTCTTCCGTTGGTGCTCAAACTTTGCGTGGACGCTTTATCTAACCCGAGGAACTTTCTATGTGATTTCCGGAGAATTTTGTTCTGGGACCCCGGAATCCCGAAAAACCGTGTATTATACACTTCAATTTCAGCCGTTCGGAAGGTCGTACCGGACCCTGTTTCTTTTTCTCCCTGTTTTTCAATCACGCGTCCGAGCTCATTTCAGGAATTAACATGTTCGATTTTAGCCTCAAATAACGAGCTTTAACACATTTTTGACGATAATCCCAGTTTCGGCGAATTCTCGTTTGTGGCACACCGCCACCCCCAAATGTCTTTCGTTGGTGCTCAAACTTTGCGTGGGCGCTTTATTTGACCCGGGGAACATTCTATGTGATTTCCGGAGAATTTTGTTCCGGGACCCCGGAATCTCGGAAAACCGTGTATTATACACTTCAGTTTCAGCCGTTCGAAGGTCGTACCGGACCCTGTTTCTTTTTCTCCCTGTTTTTCAATCACGCGTCCGAGCTCATTTAAGGAATTAACCTGTTCGATTTCAGCCTCAAATAACGAGCTTAAACACATTTTTGACGATAATCCCAGTTTCGGCGAATGCTGGTTTGTGGCACACCGGCACCTCCAAATGTCTTCCGTTGGTGCTCAAACTTTGTATGGGCGCTTTATCTGACTCGAGAAACTTTCTATGTGATTTCCGGATAATTTTGTTCCGGGACCCCGGAATCCCGAAAAACCGTGTATTATACACTTCAATTTCAGCCGTTCGGAATGTCGCAGGACCTCGTTTCTTTTTCTCCCGTTTTTCAATCACGCGTCCGAGCTCATTTCAGAATTAACATGTTCGATTTCAGCCTCAAATAACGAGCTTTAACACATTTTTGACGATAATCCGAGTTTCGGCGAATCGGTTTTCAGGCACACCAAGCACCCCCAAATGTCTTTCGTTGGTGCTCAAACTTTGCGTGGGCGCTTTATCTGACCCGAGAGACTTTATATGCGATTTCCGGAGAATTTTGTTCCGGGACCCCGGAATCCCGAAAAACCGTGTATTATACACTTCAATTTCAGCCGTTCGGAAGGTCGTACCGGACCCTGTTTCTTTTTCTCCCTGTTTTTCAATCACGCGTCCGAGCTCATTTCGGGATTTAACATGTTCGATTTCAGCCTCAAATAACGAGCTTTAACACATTTTTGACGATAATCCGAGTTTCGGCGAATGCTGGTTTGTGGCACACCGGCACCCCCAAATGTCTTCCGTTGGTGCTCAAACTTTGCGTGGGCGCTTTATCTGACCCGAGGAACATTCTATGTGATTTCCGGAGAATTTTGTTCCGGGACCCCGGAATCTCGAAAAACCGTGTATTATAAACTTCAGTTTCAGCCGTTCGAAGGTCGTACCGGACCCTGTTTCTTTTTCTCCCTGTTTTTCAATCACGCGTCCGAGCTCATTTCAGGAATTAAAATATTCGATTTCAGCCTCAAATAACGAGCTTTAACACATTTTTGACGATAATCCCAGTTTCGGCGAATCTTTGGTTTTGGGCACACCAAGCACCCCCAAATGTCTTCCGTTGGTGCTCAAACTTTGTGTGGGCGCTTTATCTGACTCGAGAAACTTTCTATGTGATTTCCGGATAATTTTGTTCCGGGACCCCGGAATCCCGAAAAACCGTGTATTATACACTTCAATTTCAGCCGTTCGGAATGTCGTACCGGACCCTGTTTCTTTTTCTCCCTGTTTTTCATTCACGCGTCCGAGCTCATTTCAGGAATTAACATGTTCGATTTCAGCCTCAAATAACGAGCTTTAACACATTTTTGACGATAATCCCAGTTTCGGCGAATGCTGGTTTGTGGCACACCGGCACCCCCAAATGTCTTCCGTTGGTGCTCAAACTTTGCGTGGGCGCTTTATCTGACCCGAGAGACTTTATATGCGATTTCCGGAGAATTTTGTTCCGGGACCCCGGAATCCCGAAAAACCGTGTATTATACACTTCAATTTCAGCCGTTCGGAAGGTCGTATCGGACCCGGTTTCTTTTTCTCCCGGTTTGTCAATCACGCGTCCGAGCTCATTTCGGGATTTAACCTGTTCGATTTCGGCCTCAAATAACGAGCTTTAACACATTTTTGACGATAATCCGAGTTTCGGCGAATGCTGGTTTGTGGCACACCGGCACCCCCAAATGTCTTCCGTTGGTGCTCAAACTTTGCGTGGGCGCTTTATCTGACCCGAGGAACATTCTATGTGATTTCCGGAGAATTTTGTTAAGGGACCCCGGAATCTCGAAAAACCGTGTATTATAAACTTGATTCGGCCGTTCGAAGGTAAACGGACCTGTTTCTTTTTCTCCCTGTTTTTCAATCACGCGTCCGAGCTCATTTCAGGAATTAACATATTCGATTTCAGCCTCAAATAACGAGCTTTAACACATTTTTGACGATAATCCCAGTTTCGGCGAATCGATTGATTTGTGGCACACCAAGCACCCCCAAATGTCTTCCGTTGGTGCTCAAACTTTGCGTGGGCGCTTTATCGACTCGAGAAACTTTCTATGTGATTTCCGGATAATTTTGTTCCGGGACCCGGAATCCCGAAAAACCGTGTATTATACACTTCAATTTCAAACCCGTTCGGAATGTCGCACAGGACCTGTTTCTTTTTCTCCTGTTTTTCAATCACGCGTCCGAGCTCATTTCAGGAATCAACCTGTTCGATTTGATCCTCAAATAACGAGCTTTAACACATTTTTCACGATAATCCGAGTTTCGGCGAATCTTGGTTTGTGGCACACCGGACCCCCAAATTTCTTCCGTT
This sequence comes from Silene latifolia, assembly GCF_048544455.1. Lineage (NCBI taxonomy): Eukaryota > Viridiplantae > Streptophyta > Magnoliopsida > Caryophyllales > Caryophyllaceae > Silene > Silene latifolia. The sequence goes on from NC_133532.1 coordinate 4,795,288, forward strand.
GGTGCTCAAACTTTGCGTGGGCGCTTTATCTGACCCGAGAAACATTCTATGTGATTTCCGGAGAATTTTGTTCCGGGACCCCGGAATCTCGAAAAACCGTGTATTAAACTTCAGTTTCAGCCGTTCGAAGGTCGTACCAGACCCTGTTTCTTTTCCTCCCTGTTTTTCAATCACGCGTCCGAGCTCATTTCAGGAATTAACATATTCGATTTCAACCTCAAATAACGAGCTTTAACACATTTTTGACGATAATCCAGTTTCGGCGAATCTTTGGTTTTCAGGGCACACCGGCACCCCCAAATGTCTTCCGTTGGTGCTCAAACTTTGTGTGGGCGCTTTATCTGACTCGAGAAACTTTCTATGTGATTTCCGGATAATTTTGTTCCGGGACCCCGGAATCCCGAAAAACCGTGTATTATACACTTCAATTTCAGCCGTTCGGAATGTCGTACTGCACTCGTTTTTTTCTCTCCCGTTTTTCAATCACGCGTCCGAGCTCATTTCAGGAATTAACCTGTTCGATTTCAGCCTCAAATAACGAGCTTTAACACATTTTTGACGATAATCCCAGTTTTGCGAATCTTTGGTTTCAGGCACACCCCAAGCACCCCAAATTTCTTCCGTTGGTGCTCAAACTTTGCGTGGGCGCTTTATCTGATCCGAGAAACATTCTATGTGATTTCCGGAGAATTTTGTTCGGGACCCCGGAATCTCCAAAAACCGTGTATTATAAACTTGATTTCACCGTTCGAAGGTCGATGAGGACCTGTTTCTTTTTCTCCCTATTTTTCAATCACGCGTCCGAGCTCATTTCAGGAATTAACATATTCGATTTCAGCCTCAAATAACGAGCTTTAACACATTTTTGACGATAATCCCAGTTTCGGCGAATCTTTGGTTTCAGGCACACGGCACCCCCAAATGTCTTCCGTTGGTGCTCAAACTTTGTGTGGCCGCTTTATCCGACCCGAGAAACTTTCTATGTGATTTCCGGAGAATTTTGTTCCGGGACCCGGAATCTCTAAAACCGTGTATTATACACTTCGCCACCGTTCGAAGGTCGTATAGGACCTGTTTCTTTTTCTCCTGTTTTTCAATCACGCGTCCGAGCTCATTTAAGGAATTAACCTGTTCGATTTCAGCCTCAAATAACGAGCTTTAACACATTTTTGACGATAATCCGAGTTTCGGCGAATCTTTGGTTTCAGGCACACCAAGCACCCCAAATGTCTTCCGTTGGTGCTCAAACTTTGCGTGGGCGTTTTATCTCACCCGAGGAACTTTCGAATTTTGTTAGGGACCCCGGAATCCCGAAAAACCGTGTATTATACACTTCAATTTCAGCCGTTCGGAAGGTCGTAAATCGGACTTTGTTTCTTTTTCTCCCTGTTTTTCAATCACGCGTCCGAGCTCATTTCGGGAATTAACCTGTTCGATTTCAGCCTCAAATAACGAGCTTTAACACATTTTTGACGATAATCCGAGTTTCGCCGAATGGTGGTTTGTGGCACACCGGCACCCCCAAATGTCTTCCGTTGGTGCTCAAACTTTGCGTGGACGCTTTATCGACCCGAGGAACATTCTATGTGATTTCGGAGAATTTTGTTCGGACCCGGAATCTCGAAAAACCGTGTATTATACACTTCAATTTCGGCCGTTCGGAAGGTCGTACCGGACCCTGTTTCTTTTTCTCCCTGTTTTTCAATCACGCGTCCGAGCTCATTTCAGGAATTAACCTGTTCGATTTCAGCCTCAAATAACGAGCTTTAACACATTTTTGACGATAATCCGAGTATCGGCAAATGCTGGTTTGTGGCACACCGGCACCCCAAATGTCTTCCGTTGGTGCTCAAACTTTGCGTGGGCGCTTTATCTGACCCGAGGAACTTTCTATGTGATTTCCGGAGAATTTTGTTCTGGGACCCCGGAATCCCGAAAAACCGTGTATTATACACTTCAATTTCAGCCGTTCGGAAGGTCGTACCGGACCCTGTTTCTTTTTCTCCTTGTTTTTCAATCACGCGTCCGAGCTCATTTCAGAAATTAACCTGTTCGATTTCAGCCTCAAATAACGAGCTTTAACACATTTTTGACGATAATCCGAGTTTCGCCGAATGCTGGTTTATGGCACACCGGCACCGCCAAATGTCTTCCGTTGGTGCTCAAACTTTGCGTGGGCGCTTTATCTGACCCGAGGAACATTCTATGTGATTTCCGGAGAATTTTGTTCCGGGACCCCGGAATCCCGAAAAACCGTGTATTATACACTTCAATTTCAGCCGTTCGGAATGTCGTACCAGACCCTGTTTCTTTTTCTCCCTGTTTTTCAATCACGCGTCCGAGCTCATTTCAGGAATTAACCTGTTCGATTTCAGCCTCAAATAACGAGCTTTAACACATTTTTGACGATAATCCCAGTTTCGGCGAATGCTGGTTTGTGGCACACCGGCACCCCCAAATTTCTTCCGTTGGTGCTCAAACTTTGCGTGGGCGCTTTATCTGATCCGAGAAACATTCTATGTGATTTCCGGAGAATTTTGTTCCGGGACCCCGGAATCTCGAAAAACCGTGTATTATAAACTTCAGTTTCAGCCGTTCGAAGGTCGTACCGGACCCTGTTTCTTTTTCTCCCTATTTTTCAATCACGCGTCCGAGCTCATTTCAGGAATTAACATATTCGATTTCAGCCTCAAATAACGAGCTTTAACACATTTTTGACGATAATCCGAGTTTCGGCGAATGCTGGTTTGTGGCACACCGGCACCCCCAAATGTCTTCCGTTGGCGCTCAAACTTTGCGTGGGCGCTTTATTTGACCCGGGGAACATTCTATGTGATTTCCGGAGAATTTTGTTCCGGGACCCCGGAATCTCGGAAAACCGTGTATTATACACTTGCCAACCGTTCAAGGTCGTGGGACGGACCGTTTTTTTTCTCCCGTTTTTCAATCACGCGTCCGAGCTCATTTAAGGAATTAACTTGTTCGATTTCAGCCTCAAATAACGAGCTTAAACACATTTTTGACGATAATCCCAGTTTCGGCGAATCGTCGGGTTCAGGCACACCAAGCACCTCCAAATGTCTTCCGTTGGTGCTCAAACTTTGTGTGGGCGCTTTATCTGACTCGAGAAACTTTCTATGTGATTTCCGGATAATTTTGTTCCGGACCCCGAATCCCAAAACCGTGTATTATACACTTCAATTTCACCGTTCGGAATGTCGACGGACTGTTTCTTTTTCTCCTGTTTTTCAATCACGCGTCCGAGCTCATTTCAGGAATTAACATTTCGATTTCAGCCTCAAATAACGAGCTTTAACACATTTTTGACGATAATCCGAGTTTCGGCGAATGCTGGTTTGTGGCACACCGGCACCCCCAAATGTCTTCCGTTGGTGCTCAAACTTTGTGTGGGCGTTTTATCTCACCCGAGGAACTTTCTATGCGATTTACGGAGAATTTTGTTCCGGGACCCCGGAATCCCGAAAAACCGTGTATTATACACTTCAATTTCAGCCGTTCGGAAGGTCGTACCGGACCCTGTTTCTTTTTCTCCCTGTTTTTCAATCACGCGTCCGAGCTCATTTCGGGAATTAACCTGTTCGATTTCAGCCTCAAATAACGAGCTTTAACACATTTTTGACGATAATCCGAGTTTCGCCGAATGTTGGTTTCAGGCACACCGCACCGCCAAATGTCTTCCGTTGGTGCTCAAACTTTGCGTGGGCGCTTTATCTGACCCGAGGAACTTTCTATGTGATTTCAGGAGAATTTTGTTCGGGGACCCGGAATCCCGAAAAACCGTGTATTATACACTTCAATTTGCGCCGTTCGGAAGGTCGTACCGGACCTGTTTCTTTTTCTCCTTGTTTTTCAATCACGCGTCCGAGCTCATTTCGTAAATTAACTGTTCGATTTGACCTCAAATAACGAGCTTTAACACATTTTTGACGATAATCCGAGTTTCGCCGAATCTTTGGTTTATGGCACACCGGCACCGCCAAATGTCTTCCGTTGGTGCTCAAACTTTGCGTGGGCGCTTTATCGGACCCGAGGAACATTCTATGTGATTTCCGGAGAATTTTGTTCGGGACCCCGGAATCCCCAAAAACCGTGTATTATACACTTCAATTTCAGTCGTTCGGAAGGTCGATTCGACGGACCGTTTCTTTTTCTCCTGTTTTTAATCACGCGTCCGAGCTTATTTCGGAATTAACTGTTCGATTTCACCTCAAATAACGAGCTTTAACACATTTTTCACGATAATCCGAGTATCGGCGAATCTTTCGGTTTGTGGCACACCGCACCCCAAATGTCTTCCGTTGGTGCTCAAACTTTGCGTGGGCGTTTTATCTCACCCGAGGAACTTTCTATGCGATTTACGGAGAATTTTGTTCCGGGACCCCGGAATCCCGAAAAACCGTGTATTATACACTTCAATTTCAGCCGTTCGAATGTCGTACGGACTCGTTTCTTTTTCTCCTCGTTTTTCAATCACGCGTCCGAGCTCATTTCAGAATTAACATGTTCGATTTCAGCCTCAAATAACGAGCTTTAACACATTTTTGACGATAATCCCGTTTCGGCGAATCCGGGCTCAGGCACACCGGCACCCCCAAATTTCTTCCGTTGGTGCTCAAACTTTGCGTGGGCGCTTTATCTGATCCGAGAAACATTCTATGTGATTTCCGGAGAATTTTGTTCCGGAACCCCGGAATCTCGAAAACCGTGTATTATAAACTTGATTTCGGCCGTTCGAAGGTCGTACGGACCCTGTTTCTTTTTCTCCCTATTTTTCAATCACGCGTCCGAGCTCATTTCAGAATTAACATGTTCGATTTCAGCCTCAAATAACGAGCTTTAACACATTTTTGACGATAATCCGAGTTTCGGCGAATCTTTGGTTTGTGGCACACCAAGCACCCCCAAATGTCTTCCGTTGGCGCTCAAACTTTGCGTGGGCGCTTTATTTGACCCGGGGAACATTCTATGTGATTTCCGGAGAATTTTGTTCCGGGACCCCGGAATCTCGAAAACGTGTATTATACACTTGATTTCGGCCGTTGCTCAAGGTCGTCGGACCCTGTTTCTTTTTCTCCTGTTTTTCAATCACGCGTCCGAGCTCATTTAAGGAATTAACTGTTCGATTTCACCTCAAATAACGAGCTTAAACACATTTTTGACGATAATCCCAGTTTCGGCGAATCTTTGGTTTTCAGGCACACCAAGCACCTCCAAATGTCTTCCGTTGGTGCTCAAACTTTGTGTGGGCGCTTTATCTGACTCGAGAAACTTTCTATGTGATTTCCGGATAATTTTGTTCCGGGACCCCGGAATCCCAAAAAACCGTGTATTATACACTTCAATTTCAGCCGTTCGGAATGTCGAGGACCTCGTTTCTTTTTCTCCTGTTTTTCAATCACGCGTCCGAGCTCATTTCAGGAATTAACATGTTCGATTTCAGCCTCAAATAACGAGCTTTAACACATTTTTGACGATAATCCGAGTTTCGGCGAATGCTGGTTTGTGGCACACCGGCACCCCCAAATGTCTTCCGTTGGTGCTCAAACTTTGTGTGGGCGTTTTATCTCACCCGAGGAACTTTCTATGCGATTTACGGAGAATTTTGTTCCGGGACCCCGGAATCCCGAAAAACCGTGTATTATACACTTCAATTTCAACCGTTCGGAAGGTCGATTCGATGGACATCTGTTTCTTTTTCTCCCTGTTTTTCAATCACGCGTCCGAGCTCATTTCGGGAATTAACCTGTTCGATTTCAGCCTCAAATAACGAGCTTTAACACATTTTTGACGATAATCCGAGTTTCGCCGAATGTTGGTTTGTGGCACACCGGCACCGCCAAATGTCTTCCGTTGGTGCTCAAACTTTGCGTGGACGCTTTATCTGACCCGAGGAACATTCTATGTGATTTCCGGAGAATTTTGTTCCGGGACCCCGGAATCTCGAAAAACTGTGTATTATACACTTGATTTCGGCCCGTTCGGAAGGTCGACGGACCTGTTTCTTTTTCTCCCTGTTTTTCAATCACGCGTCCGAGCTCATTTCAGAATTAACTGTTCGATTTGACCTCAAATAACGAGCTTTAACACATTTTTGACGATAATCCGAGTATCGGCAAATCTTTGGTTTGTGGCACACCGGCACCCCAAATGTCTTCCGTTGGTGCTCAAACTTTGCGTGGCCGCTTTATCCGACCCGAGGAACTTTCTATGTGATTTCCGGAGAATTTTGTTCGGGACCCTGGAATCCCGAAAAACCGTGTATTATACACTTCAATTTCACCGTTCGGAAGGTCGTACGGACCCTCGTTTCTTTTTCTCCTTGTTTTTCAATCACGCGTCCGAGCTCATTTCGTAAATTAACTGTTCGATTTGACCTCAAATAACGAGCTTTAACACATTTTTGACGATAATCCGAGTTTCGCCGAATGCTGGTTTATGGCACACCGGCACCGCCAAATGTCTTCCGTTGGTGCTCAAACTTTGCGTGGGCGCTTTATCTGACCCGAGGAACATTCTATGTGATTTCCGGAGAATTTTGTTCCGGGACCCCGGAATCCCGAAAAACCGTGTATTATACACTTCAATTTCAACCGTTCGGAAGGTCGTACCGGACACTGTTTCTTTTTCTCCCTGTTTTTAATCACGCGTCCGAGCTTATTTCGGGAATTAACCTGTTCGATTTCAGCCTCAAATAACGAGCTTTAACACATTTTTGACGATAATCCGAGTATCGGCGAATGCTGGTTTGTGGCACACCGGCACCCCCAAATGTCTTCCGTTGGTGCTCAAACTTTGCGTGGGTGCTTTATCTGACCCGAGGAACTTTCTATGCGATTTCCGGAGAATTTTGTTCTAGGACCCCGGAATCCCGAAAAACCGTGTATTATACACTTCAATTTCAGCCGTTCGGAAGGTCGTACCAGACCCTGTTTCTTTTTCTCCCTGTTTTTCAATCACGCGTCCGAGCTCATTTCAGGAATTAACCTGTTCGATTTCAGCCTCAAATAACGAGCTTTAACACATTTTTGACGATAATCCGAGTTTCGGCGAATGCTGGTTTGTGGGACACCGGCACCCCCAAATGTCTTCCGTTGGTGCTCAAGCTTTGCGTGGGCGCTTTATCTGACCCAAGGAACTTTCTATGCGATTTCCGGAGAATTTTGTTCCGGGACCCCGGAATCCCGAAAAACCGTGTATTATACACTTCAATTTCAATTTGTTCGGAAGGTCGACGGACCCTGTTTCTTTTTCTCCCTGTTTTTCAATCACGCGTCCGAGCTCATTTCAGGAATTAACATGTTCGATTTCAGCCTCAAATAACGAGCTTTAACACATTTTTGACGATAATCCGAGTTTCGCCGAATCTTTGGTTTCAGGCACACCCAAGCACCCCCAAATGTCTTCCGTTGGTGCTCAAACTTTGCGTGGGCGCTTTATCTGACCCGAGGAACATTCTATGTGATTTCCGGAGAATTTTTGTAACGCCCCGTAATTTCGGACCGTTAATATATTTCGAAAATAATTAATTAATCAAGTAAAATTTGACAACAATGTATTTAAAGTAAAAATAATTCAAAGAAATATAATTTTATTATATTTTGAAGAAAAGTATTTATTTTGATAGTTTTGAAATGTTTAAAAATAGTTTAAACCGTGTAAAATCTTTTATTTCGAAATAAGGGCGTATCGGGGGGGGGGGGGGGAATGACAATTCGTTTGAACGTTGGGTAAACGAATTTGGAAATGGGTCGTATGAATACTCAATTTTATTGTAATCTCGTGTTTAAAGACTTTGGTCTTGACGGAATTTGCGTTTGACTTACGGATTTAATTATTATTGAAACAAGTCAAACCCGACTCGTAAAAATCCCGACTAAAAATCCCGCACTTCCTTTTTCCTCCTTTCCTTCCTCCCTCACGCGGCATCCCCTCCCCCTTTTCTTTTTTTTTTCTGATTTTTTTCCTATCATCATCATCAACATCTTACAAAAACACCCAAAACACCATTTTATCAAAATCAAGCTAAAAATCGTCACAATTTCTTCGTTTCTTATCGGTTTTTCACGAAATTTACCTTTCCGGAATCCCCTCGCCGAGATCTACGACTTAGTATGTTCTCATTTCAATTTTCATTAAGTTGTTTTAAGACCAATTTTCGGAAATTCGGTTTTATGTGCTTATTATTGTGTTTTAATTGTTTATTTAGGTGAAGGATTGGAAGACGAGTTTGGGGACTCGTATATTATTGAAGATAGCGGATAGTTTCTAGTTAGGGTTTGGGTTTGAGGTGCTAATTGCTCTTTTTTCTAGCTTAAGGTAACATATTTCGAGTTACTCGACGGATTATCGTCACAATCTTTGTTGTTTTTGTATGTTTTGTAATTTTTGTTGGTGTAGTAATTTTCACATGTCTAGAATGGTTGCATGCATGTCAATTGTTAGCTTAAATTATGCCTTTTGTTAGTTTAAATTAACAAAGTTGAATTGGGGACGATTAATTAATGTTCAGACGGTCTTTTACTAAACAAAAATGAAAAAAAAAGAGGATTAAGGGTGGGGCAGCAGGCCGGCAGGCCGTGGCAGGCCCGTGGCAGGCCCGTGGCAGGCCCACGGTTGGCCCGGGTCGGTCCGTTGCTTGTTTCGCGGTTTTCCATGTTTTGTCCGTCATTTTAGGTTCATTAAGGATATAATTAGAATAAGTACACATGGTTAAACTTGTGAAGTGAATCATAATAGTAACTAAAAGTTATGTTAATGGTAGATAAATTATGTTATATTGATAATTATCACATGTTAGGATAGTTTACAAAATGAAATTTGTAATTAATAGGCTCAAAATGAATTTTATAGTAATAATTGTAATGTTTTGTTGATTGTGCCGAAAATTGAGCCTTAGTCCCTTTAACTGATGCGATGTCAGTTAATTGAGTGATTGGTCAGCCGCAATTTGACCGTACACTGTCGCGGGTGGGGTTGCGGGTAAAATTTGGTTGAATGAATTAGATAATCGGCCTTTTTCTTGTTTTAGGCCATTTATTATATCTCTATTTCACATGTGTAGTTAGTTGAATTTAAATAGCTTCTTATTTAGTTAGTTGAATTTAAATAGCTTCTTATTTTGTAGTAATGGCCCTAGATTCCCCTAAAGCCTTTAATATTGTTAAAATTGCTAGAATTGGAAGTTAGTATTGAATTCTTATTGAGGACACTGTTGGATTTGTATCTTTGAGTAGACAATTATATAGCCTTTCACATGATAGAATGTTAGAATTCATGTTGGTAAGTGGGACTTTTTGCCCTCTTATGGTTAAGTGGGTGTCTTAATTGACTGGTGTGGTGAGTCGTGTGTGGTGTGGGCTAAAGTATTCAAGCTGGGACTAGGTCCTAGGTGAGTATTTCGGCCTTCATCATAGATAGGTCTTTATAGTCTTTGACGAGTATATGTTCACTGCTTGATAGCCTTTGTGTTCCTGACTAGTGGATGTTTATCCAAGTTAGGGCATGACCTCAGTTACTTATTTTGATAGTAAGTGGTCAGCTCAAGTACTAGCCAACCCTTCGGTGGTGTCCTTAGGGTACTCACTTCACTTTGTTTTAAAAAAAGTTGTGGGTCTTGGGTGCGGTGGTGTGTATCCGCATGTCTAGGTCTGCGCAGATTTTAGGCTAGGGTTGTGTTGTCTCTTGGCCATGTTTTATTAATATTAACCGCTGAGCCAAGATACCGGTTCGATTACCTTCCCTACCTCGTGGTATAGACTCGAGTTACAAAGTGACTATTGACGGTGCTAAGAACTTATGCATGTCTTTGATATATTGCCCTTTCTTGTATGGTGATTTTATGAATGGTAATAGGTGAGATGTAAGCGGTTACATGATTGATAAAGTTTGGATTACTATTTGTTATATGATCCACATGATAGTTTAGTTTGGTCAGTTTAGGGGTCATTTGTTAGAATACATGATAAGTAAATGGTTTATCAAATTGTTTACATGTTACATTACATGTTACATTAATTTTGACGATTCGTGGCTGGGAGGACTCGAAGTTACTCCCCACTGAATTGTGGCTTTCGTGTTTGTATAAAATGCGATTGACAGGTCGTTGATGCTTTGTTGGGGTCACAGACGAGCTAGTGAGCAAGGAACCTTGGACCTAGTTTTGGCTATTCTATTAGTAACCCTTTTATCCTTTGGTTTGTATATTATTTGAAGGGACATATGTCTCCCTTTTCTATTTTGGGGTTTGTATCATTTTACTTTCTATTTAGCTATGGCAAAGTAGTTCATCAGCTTTTGCAGGGTTTTGGCACCCGCTTCTGGGAATGTTGGACTTATTGAGTTGGATTGGTTGTGAATGGTTTAGTTAGAAAAATTTTTGAAATTGCAGGTTTTTGGATAGTTGAACCATTTACAAACATATCCTACCAGTTTTTCCGTAGAATTTACGCATTTAAGTAATTAGATAACGCTAAATTTTTTTTTTTTTTTTTTTTTTAATTTTGTCACAGTTGGTATCAGAGCCTATTGCTCCCAACGCACGTTTGTGCACCCCACTTAGAATCACTTGACTTTTAAATAATAAACTTGAGAGAAGGGTAGGATGGGTAGAATTAGGATTTTATGTGATAGTCTGTTTGTGATTGCTAATTGATAGGTACTAATTAAATTTTTCCCTTTTGAAAGATGGCTCCGCCAAGAAGAGACATTGATGATGCTATTTTATTAGTTCTTACTCAAATTCTCCAAAATCAACAAAATCAACAAGCTCCTCTTCCTCCTTTCGAGGGTACTCGGCACCTATACGGGTGGCTAATCGGTGACCCGAATCAACACTCCCACTTATGGTGGAGAGATTGATCCATTTGCTCTTACGGGGTGGTTTCGGGAGTTGGAGAAAAGCTTTACTCTATATGATGTCAAGGAGGAACATAAAGTGAAGCTAGCCTCTCATTTCCTAGTACGAGAAGCGGACGGTGGTGGTCCATGATGGGCCTACCGTTTTGAACCAGGATTTGATTTGGATACGTTTCAAGGAGTTAGTGGAGGCCCGTTTCTATCCTCAAGAGCTGAAGCAGCAAAAGTTGAAGAGATTCATGGAGTTGAAGCAAGGAAGCCTTCCAGTTCAGACCTTCACTGATAAATTCAATGAGTTGGCTCATTATGCCACTAGATTAGTGAAGGATGACAATGAAAAAGCCTTCTTCTATCTTGAAAAGCTCTCTCCTAAGATCAAAAGTATGGTCCGCCTAGATTCCACTAGCTTTGTTTCTATTTATAATGATGCTTTATGGGCCGAGAATTCATTGAAAGAGATTGAAAATGAAGCTCGTGGAACTAGTTCTAGTCTTGGCAAAAGGCCTTTATATCCCTCTTCTAGGCCCTTTACTCCTTCACCCAGGTTCATTTCATCTCCCTCTGACCCAAACAAGAGGACATTTGTTTCTAATGTTCAAGCTAACCGGGGTGGTCAATCTTCAGCTGTTAATGATAATAAAGGTACTAGAGACCGACTGTGCTATAACTGCAAGAAACCAGCACACCCTGGTAAATGCTTCATTGATCCTATTATATGCTTTTCTTGTAACAAACCGGGCCAGAAAGCCAATGTTTGCCCGGAGAGGAAGGTGACAGCTCCTACTGCTCCTATCGCCCCAGTGAGGCCAGTGAGATCTGTGAGGCCGAAGGGTCGGATCTTTGTTATGAGCCGAGCTGAAGCTGAGGCACATCCTGATATCATTACCGGTACATTTTCTATTTTTGATGCTCCTTGTTTGGTACTATTTGATACGGGTGCCTCTTTATCTTTCATTTCAATAAAGCTCTCCAATAAATTATCACTTGAATCATCACAAGAAGAAAGTACATCTATATCTTTACCCTCTGGGGATGTCTTTTCATGTTCTAAAATCTATCCGGAAGTCCCTATTTCTATTATGGGATCAATATTTCCAGCAAATCTTTTCCAATTTCCACTTGAAGAATTTGATGTCATTTTGGGCATGGATTGGTTACATACTTATCATGCTCGATTTGAATGTCGAGATCAGAAAATAATTCTTACAAACCCTTCAGGTCACCGTGTGTCTTATCAAATGGTTAAAAGACAAACCGGTACTAAATTAATTTCTGCTATGAAGTTTGTCAATGCAATGAAAAAGGGTCATCAAGCCTTTTTGTGTATGGTGACTACTTCTGATTCTTCTTCTCTGCCTCCTAAAGAGAACATTCCAGTAGTATGTGAATTTCCCGATGTTTTTCCTGATGAGCTACCGGGAATTCCTCCCGAAAGGGAAGTTGAATTTGCTATTGATCTTATTCCTGGTACCGGCCCTATTGCTAAAGCTCCTTATAGGCTGGCACCGTCTGAAATGAAAGAGTCAAGACTCAATTTGGATGATTTGATTGCCAAAGGTTTTATTCAACCTAGCTCTTCACCTTGGGGTGCTCCTGTTCTCTTTGTAAGAAAGAAGGATGGATCTATGCGATTATGCATAGATTATCGTGAACTTAACCGGGTTACTATCAAGAATAAATATCCTCTTCCTAGAATTGATGATCTTTTCGATCAGCTCCGTGGTGCTTCTACTTTTTCTAAAATTGATCTTCGTTCGGGCTATCATCAAATTCCGGTCCGAGAAGGCGACATTCCTAAAAGCGCCTTGATCGAGATATGGTCATTTCGAGTTTACGGTGATGCCATTCGGTTTGACCAATGCTCACTGTGTATTCATGGATCGGATGAACCGTACTTTCAGAGAACACCTTGACAAATGCGTTGTAGTGTTCATTGATGACATCTTGATCTATTCTAAATCTGAAGAAGGACATGTCCAACACCTTCGTGTTATTTAGAGATTTTGCGCCGTGAAAAATGGTATGCTAAATTCTCTAAATGTGAGTTCTGGTTACCTAAAGTGACCTTCCTTGGGCACGTCATTTCAAAAGAAGGTGTTATGGTAGATCCTGCCAAAATTGAAGCCGTTGTTGATTGGAAAAGTCCAACCAATGTTTCTGAAATCCGTAGTTTCCTTGGCTTGGCGGGTTACTATCGGCGATTTGTGAAGGATTTTTCAAAGATTGCTAGGCCGATGACTCGATTCTTTGAAGAAAGAGTCTAAGTTTGTGTGGTCCGAAGAGTGTGAAAATGCCTTCCGGGAATTGAAAAAGAGGTTGACTACCGCTCCGGTGTTGACCTTACCTGAAGAAGGAGTGGACTTTGATGTATCTTTGTGATGCTTCTAAGCATGGTATAGGTTGTGTCTTGATGCAAAAAGGGAAAGTCATTGCTTATGCCTCTCGTGACTTAGAGTTCATGAAGTTAACTACCCGACTCATGATCTTGAATTAGCTGCGGTAGTACATGCTTTGAAGATTTGGAGACACTGCCTCATTGGAGTCCATTGCAACATCTACACCGACCACAAGAGCCTGAGATATCTCTTTACCCAAAAAGAGCTGAACATGAGACAAAGGAGATGGTTAGAATTGGTGAATGACTATGATGCCAATCTAATTTATCACGAAGGAAAAGCTAATGTGGTGGCTGATGCTCTTAGCAGAAAATCCTGTCATTCTTTGAATTCTTTTCGGACTTACCTCCTGAACTTGCTCTAGAACTTCAAAAACTAGGAGTAAGCCTTGTAAAAAGGGGCTCTCATCATCTTGATGCCATGTCAGCTGAACCTAACTTCCACCGTGAGATCCGTACTTGCCTTCCTAATGATCCTACTTTCATATCCATTCGAGCTAAAATTCAACTTGGGCAAGCTAAGGATTGTAAGATTGATGATGATGGGTATCTCCATTATCATTGTAGAATCTATGTTCCGAGTGCAGCTGATTTGAGAAAAAGAGTTCTTGATGAGGCACACCTTTCTCCTTACTCCATTCATCCGGGAAGTACCAAAATGTACAAAAATTTGAGATTGCAATTCTGGTGGCCTAGGATGAAAGTTGAAGTTATGGAGTATGTCAGTAAATGCCTCACCTGCCAGAAAGTAAAAATAGAGCATCAAAAGCCCGAGGGTTTGCTTCAACCTTTGAATGTTCCTCTTTGGAAATGGGAGTCTATTTCCATGGACTTTGTGATGGCCTTACCCAGGACTTCCACTGGGAAGAATGCCATTTGGGTGGTTGTGGACCGATTGACTAAATGTGCTCGGTTTATTCCCATCAAAGAAACCTGGAGTTTAGAAGTTCTAGCTCGTGTCTATGTGGACGAGATAGTGCGCTATCATGGGGTTCCTAAAGATATAGTTTCAGATCGGGATCCTCGATTTTGTTCTCGTTTCTGGACTGCATTACAGGAGGCCTTGGGTAGTAAACTATTGATGAGCACTGCTTTTCACGCTGCCACTGACGGTCAAACTGAGAGAACAATTCAAACTTTAGAGGATCTTCTTCGTGCCTGTGCTTTAGATTTCCAAACTTCTTGGGAGAAATGTTTACCTTTGGTTGAATTCTCTTATAACAACAGCTATCAAGCTTCCATTAAAATGGCACCATATGAAGCTCTGTATGGTAGAAAATGCCGTACTCCTGTCTGTTGGGATCAAACCCAAAATGTTCCAATGTTAGGACCTGATTTGGTGACCGAGTCCATTGAACAAGTTAAAATCATTCGGGAGCGGATGAAAGCCGCTCATGACCGTCAAAAATCATATGCTGATGTCCGTCGTCGACAACTTTCCTTTGAGGTTGATGATCAAGTATTCCTTAAAGTGTCACCTATGAAAGGGGTGAAACGGTTTGGCGTTAAAGGGAAGCTGAGCCCTAAATATATTGGACCTTTTCTGGTGATTGAAAAGATTGGTCCTGCTGCTTATCGTTTAGAATTGCCCCCAAATCTGAGCAAGGTTCACAATGTCTTCCATGTTTCTCAATTGAGGAAGTACATTAGTGACCCTAGCCATATCATTCAAGAAGAGATTCTTGAATTGGAGCCTAACTTGGTGGTTGAAGAAAGGCCAATTCGGATTCTTGAAAAAGCCAATAAGCAACTTAGGAGCAAAGTTGTGCCTCTAGTCCGTATTCTTTGGCGTTGTGGAAATGTCGAAGAAGAGACTTGGGAAACTGAAGCTTCTATGTTAGCTAAATATCCTGAATTATTCTCGTAAGGTATTCCTTTTCTTACTCTTTTTCCGAGATTCTAGACCTTGTATAATCATAATTAGTAAAGATAGTATTCTTACTATAGAACTTTAAACTGAAATTTTGAAAATACTTTTATGATTTTTAATGGTTTTAACATTAGTGAATGTTGAATCTCGTTGTTGGTGACGTCCAAATAATGGGTTTTCTCATTTATTGGTGTAGAAATATTTTTTATATCTTGATATGAATATGGATGTTCTTGTCTGATCAACAAGAGTATCACCGTTTCATTGAAAAGATACCTATATTTTCTTATTACTATAATTTCTCCTTCTAAGTTTCGAGGGCGAAACTTTTTAAAAGGAGGGGTGATTGTAACGCCCCGTAATTTCGGACCGTTAATATATTTCGAAAATAATTAATTAATCAAGTAAAATTTGACAACAATGTATTTAAAGTAAAAATAATTCAAAGAAAAATAATTTTATTATATTTTGAAGAAAAGTATTTATTTTGATAGTTTTGAAATGTTTAAAAATAGTTTAAACCGTGTAAAATCTTTTATTTCGAAATAAGGGCGTATCGGGGGGGAAAATGACAATTCGTTTGAACGTTGGGTAAACGAATTTGGAAATGGGTCGTATGAATACTCAATTTTATTGTAATCTCATGTTTAAAGACTTTGGTCTTGACGGAATTTGCGTTTGACTTACGGATTTAATTATTATTGAAACAAATCAAACCCGACTCGTAAAAATCCCGACTAAAAATCCCGCACTTCCTTTTTCCTCCTTTCCTTCCTCCCTCACGCGGCATCCCCTCCCCCTTTTCTTTTTTTTTTCTGATTTTGTTCCTATCATCATCATCAACATCTTACAAAAACACCCAAAACACCATTTTATCAAAATCAAGCTAAAAATCGTCACAATTTCTTCGTTTCTTATCGGTTTTTCACGAAATTTACCTTTCCGGAATCCCCTCGCCGAGATCTACGACTTCGTATGTTCTAATTTCAATTTTCATTAAGTTGTTTTAAGACCAATTTTCGGAAATTCGGTTTTATGTGCTTATTATTGTGTTTTAATTGTTTATTTAGGTGAAGGATTGGAAGACGAGTTTGGGGACTCGTATATTATTGAAGATAGCGGATAGTTGCTAGTTAGGGTTTGGGTTTGAGGTGCTAATTGCTCTTTTTTCTAGCTTAAGGTAACATATTTCGAGTTACTCGACGGATTATCGTCACAATCTTTGTTGTTTTTGTATGTTTTGTAATTTTTGTTGGTGTAGTAATTTTCACATGTCTAGAATGGTTGCATGCATGTCAATTGTTAGCTTAAATTATGCCTTTTGTTAGTTTAAATTAACAAAGTTGAATTGGGGACGATTAATTAATGTTCAGACGATCTTTTACTAAACAAAAATGAAAAAAAAAAGAGGATTAAGGGTGGGGCAGCAGGCCGGCAGGCCGTGGCAGGCCCGTGGCAGGCCCACGGCTAGCCCACGGTTGGCCCGGGTCGGTCCGTTGCTTGTTTCGCGGTTTTCCATGTTTTGTCCGTCATTTTAGGTTCATTAAGGATATAATTAGAATAAGTACACATGGTTAAACTTGTGAAGTGAATCATAATAGTAACTAAAAGTTATGTTAATGGTAGATAAATTATGTTATATTGATAATTATCACATGTTAGGATAGTTTACAAAATGAAATTTGTAATTAATAGGCTCAAAATGAATTTTATAGTAATAATTGTAATGTTTTGTTGATTGTGCCGAAAATTGAGCCTTAGTCCCTTTAACTGATGCGATGTCAGTTAATTGAGTGATTGGTCAGCCGCAATTTGACCCGTACCTGTCGCAGGGCTGGGGTTGCGGGTAAAAATTCGGTTGAATGAATTAGATAATCGGCCTTTTTCTTGTTTTAGGCCATTTATTATATCTCTATTTCACATGTGTAGTTAGTTGAATTTAAATAGCTTCTTATTTAGTTAGTTGAATTTAAATAGCTTCTTATTTTGTAGTAATGGCCCTAGATTCCCCTAAAGCCTTTAATATTGTTAAAATTGCTAGAATTGGAAGTTAGTATTGAATTCTTATTGAGGACACTGTTGGATTTGTATGCTGAGTAGACAATTATATAGCCTTTCACATGATAGAATGTTAGAATTCATGTTGGTAAGTGGGACTTTTTGCCCTCTTATGGTTAAGTGGGTGTCTTAATTGACTGGTGTGGTGAGTCGTGTGTGGTGTGGGCTAAAGTATTCAAGCTGGGACTAGCTGGGACTAGGTCCTAGGTGAGTATTTCGGCCTTCATCATAGATAGGTCTTTATAGTCTTTGACGAGTATATGTTCACTGCTTGATAGCCTTTGTGTTCCTGACTAGTGGATGTTTATCCAAGTTGGGGCATGACCTCAGTTACTTATTTTGATAGTAAGTGGTCAGCTTAAGTACTAGCCAACCCTTCGGTGGTGTCCTTAGGGTACTCACTTCACTTTGTTTTAAAAAAAGTTGTGGGTCTTGGGTGCGGTGGTGTGTATCCGCATGTCTAGGTCTTGTGAGATTTTAGGCTAGGGTTGTGTTGTCTCTTGGCCATGTTTTATTAATATTAACCGCTGAGCCAAGATACCGGTTCGATTACCTTCCCTACCTCGTGGTATAGACTCGAGTTACAAAGTGACTATTGACGGTGCTAAGAACTTATGCCTGTCTTTGATATATTGCCCTTTCTTGTATGGTGATTTTATGAATCGTAATAGGTGAGATGTAAGCCGGTTCTGATTGATAAAGTTTGGATTACTATTTGTTATATGATCCACATGATAGTTTAGTTTGGTCAGTTTAGGGGTCATTTGTTAGAATACATGATAAGTAAATGGTTTATCAAATTGTTTACATGTTAAATTACATGTTACATTAATTTTGACGATTCGTGGTCGGGAGGACTCAAGTTACTCCCCACTGAATTGTGGCTTTCGTGTTTGTATAAAATGCGATTGACAGGTCGTTGATGCTTTGTTGGGGTGACAGACGAGCTAGTGAGCAAGGAACCTTGGACCTCGTTTTGGCTATTCTATTAGTAACCCTTTTATCCTTTGGTTTGTATATTATTTGAAGGGACATATGTCTCCCTTTTCTATTTTGGGGTTTGTATCATTTTACTTTCTATTTAGCTATGGCAAAGTAGTTCATCAGCTTTTGCGGGGTTTTGCACCCGCTTAAAGGAATGTTGGACTTCTTGAGTTGGATTGGTTGTGAATGGTTTAGTTAGA